>NC_143557.1:41441375-41592250 GCF_054136105.1 Typopeltis vanoorti
CTCCAGAGGGTAATGGACGGCCTTGCATGAAGTTTTAACGGAGGCTCGACTATTGATGTTACTCCGCCAAGACCAGAGCTTATAGCACCCTATCCGTACATTTTCTTCTACAAATAAAGGTGAATATAAAAAGCATTATTGTTTCACCCATCTAGCAAAAAAACGTTAAAGTACTTATGGTATGCGATTGCGCAATGCCTTAAGTTGAAGATAAAATTGAAGTTATAACATAGCATGCACTCAACGGCACAGTCCTAGCAAGAGTTCCAGGTCCGCTTACAGATAGGTATATAATTTTCATACTTAGAATGACTCTTTATATCTATTTACACACTAACTGATTGAATCCACATTTGAATTATAGTGATAAAATGATATTTATTAACCGAAAGAAAAACTTAAAGATTAATAACAAAAGGCGTTGAATTCGAGGGCTTAATTAAATACATGCAACTGTTAAGGAGTTGCACAAAATTTCAGTAGTTGTCAGTGATTTCGTCATGTGTGGGTTTGTTCTCATTTTCGAAGTCATTTCCATGCCATTCGAGCGTGTGTAAAGACCGCCTTTCAAATTAGTTGAATCATTTTATGTGTCTTATAAGTAGTACTTTTATTCAGAGAGCGTGCAGCTAAATTTAATTTATAGCAAAAGAAATGCAAAATATTTGAATGAGTTCCAAAGATCAGAAATGCACTTCTACTGTGGTTGAAGAAAAAATTCACAGTAGGAAATCGAAATATTTTAGAACTTCAGATGTTTTAAAATCTCTCTTCAGATCACCGTCCATTTAACAAATATCCTAAAGAACTACAACAGTCTTGAAATTGAGAATAACATCCTGCCTGTATTATAGTGATAACGGTAATACCCAGAAACGTGGATATTTACTTCATTCAGCAGTTTTTCTACTACCATCGTACCTGGCTAAGTTAAGCGCATGAGAAGATGAGCTCTTTGTTTTTAAAGTTTACATATTGTTGGTGAAATCAACCACCATACCTAAAAACATAGGATTTTGTATCATGACACAACACCGAGGCAACTCATTCAAAAGTTACGTGGTATGTGTGCATCATTACAGTCTTCAGCTGTGTCTAAACTTTTTTTTATTTTTTTATTTTTTTTTTATTTTTCTCGGTTAGGTAATAATAGTTTTCATTCAGCATGAGTAGGGAACGAAAGCAGGAACTTCGATTCATTTCTGTGTTATGGCTAAAACCTCACCGAGTTAAGTACCTTCATGAAAAGCTGATCAAATTGTAAATGACAGATTTTTAATATTCGAAACAAGTAACAGAAACTAATGAGAACATCTGCCATTGCAACATCGAATACTAGAGAACAAATGCATTTAAGAGGACCACATTGGGGGAAGGGGAGGAGAGGAGAAGAAATTAATGAACAGTCTGTTGTGATTTTTCTGAATCAGGATCTACTATTTCCTTACATCGATCGTAGTTCAGATGAGCCAGAGGAAGTCAGAGGCTGTCCGTAGAACCATTAACTGCACGAACACTGTTTAAGTATGAAAATTGAGACAAGAGATGCGTGATTGTTTTTGCTCGGAACACTTTCAACTAGTAAAAGCACACGAGGATTAGGCTAATCAGGTAGCCTTTGTCCATTTTTATTTTTCAGAATATAGCGGGAGTAATAACATGAGACTGTAATATTATAGAAACAAATACAACTTTTGGAACCAATGAGTCCTCAACCAACAACTAAATACGAACAATTCGCGTTTCATTTGTATCGTGTTCAATAGTTATGACGCTTGGTAGTCAAGGAAACTTCCACCGTGTATTAGCAGTTATCGAAAATAGATCGAGTGATTGTGCTTGTATCCCATGAACACAAAAAGATAATTGAGAAGCTTGTGGACACAGAAATTGGTACCTTTCAGTCATGCTCGCAGTACTCACCAAGGGAACCATTGTTAAGTTTTGATGGATTCTGTACTTGGTAAACTAATAATTATTTTTTTGATCTAAATCGAAGTAGTTTGAAATGTACAGTGTTATTACTAATGATCTTTACACTAAAACATTGATGACCCAAATCTGAAAGGCTTATTACAAGAAAAATCAGCACCGCTAAGATGAACAATTCTCAACTTTTCTATCGTATCTGCGAGAATTAACGTAATTCCAACTGCTGCCACTAGGTGTTTACGTTGTCGTGTCAATAATAGTGTGATTCAGTAGCATGTATTGTATTACGAACTATTCGAAAGTATTAGTATGTGTTTTAAACTCGTGCGAGCTTTAAACGGTTCCAATACAGTTTTTTTTTTTTTTTTCTAAAAAAAAAAAATTTATATTGGTGCACGTATGCGTGTCACGATTTATGATAGTATGACTTTCATAGTTTTTTTTTTTTTTTTTTTTTGCAGTCAGTTTCTATTTAAATTAGTGGCCTACATCCAGTAGTTGATCATAAGTTTACTTGATTTTTTCCTAATGTAAACATTTTACCGGAAAAGGCTTTGGATATTCTTCAGTAGTAGAACAAACTGTATAGACAGAGTTTCGCCTAACGGTAATCACATTCAACATGAAACCAAAGGGCGATTAGTTTATCCTAACGGCGTGTTTCGTGACAAATATTTCAAAACGCAATGGTCATTTAAAATGAGCCTATATATTTCTCTTTTTAGCACAGAGATGAGATTGAAGTAAGGACTAAGTAAAAAACTTGAGACAAATAAATAAATAAAAATAAAATTTTAAATAAAGACAAGAAAATAAATAAGCTGATAAACAGAAATTAAGATCCTCCAAGAACAAAGAAATGATGCAAGCTAAAAAAATTTCCTTTAGTTGATCACAAAGGGAGACGGAACTCGTAACCTTTAGGATAGGTCATTCTTTAAGCTCTACAGTTAGCTGGTCATAATCGTTGTTTGCTCTTCCTCCTATGGTACTTCGCAACATGCTGCAGTATTTACTTGCCCAGGGGACTTAATCAGTTATTTCAATGGTTGCCATGTTTGCCAGTAAAGTAACATCGAAAGAATCGCTATTTGTTGAATTTATTATCTTACAAATGTTTATTTTGTACTTTTCTGTCTTACAAAAGTCGCCGTTAATTATTTTTTTGCAACCATCCCCAACTTTTACTTTTTATCCCAACCTCAGCTGTTGTGTCTCGTTTTCACCTTAACCATCACGTAGCCTGCGAATAAACTATTTCCTCCCCATCCCCTGTTCCTACAATTACTTCGTTGACCACCACACTGTAGGACTACCCCACTCCATTAGGCACACTGATCCAGTCGGCACGCACGCACACACAAGTACACGATGGTCTAAACCTCGGAGGTTTCTACTTCTTCGTTAGCGGCCAGTGCCTAATGGTGAAGAAGCACGAGCGTAAACAAGGTTATTTTGGGGAAGGAACGAACACTGACCACACGCGACTGTGAGGTAAACTATACGCGGATAATTGGATTAAAAATGTGACTTTTTTCTCAAAAAAAAAAAAAAAAAGATTCTCATGGAACTGGATTAAGAAATCTTCCGAAATAGAAATTTTACGGTGATTTTACGTTAGCCTATGAACTATAACTTGTAATGCATTGAAGTTCATAAGGTTCGCATAAGTCGGATTTACCTGCACCGAAATTTGCAATTTGTACATTTTCCAAATAGTATACTGCAGTTCATTTGGAAAATGAACTGCAGTATACTGTTGTTACGAGTAAATGATTGTACGCATGCGCTTATATACTACATTAGTCATCAATATTGCCAGACATAGAGATTTATCATTCTCAAATATGAAACTTCGAATTCAGTTCAAGTAAAAACCCATCATGTGATCTTCTACCATTACAGAACAGATTTTAAACGTCACTGTTTGGGGAAAGTTGACGTGCCGTTATTATTATCGAATTCACAATCATTTTATTAGATCGAAGTTACCCAAAAAAATCGAGTCACATTGCCAAAGGGGGAAAAAACAACAACACTATTTGTGGTTCGTGAGCCGACCCAGCCAAAGGTTTCAACGAACCATTCATTTCCCACAACGTTGGAGAACATACGTGTGGGCAAGGTCGGCTGCACTGGGACATAGTTACGCCAAGGTTTCGTGCTATTCCTGTACCACGCAATAGCAGGATTGCAAACTATATTAAATAATAATAATAAAAAAAAAGGAGTGTCATAATTACATCCTTTTCTAGAGTTTTATTTAAGGAGATGGGATGGGAGAGAGGTTAACTGGACTCCAAGTTCAATCTTACAGGAAGCATAACCATCATCCCTTCATTGTTTGAGAGAAATGGCTCACTTTCTTAAACAGCTTTTTTATTTACGCCGTTTTCATAGACACTTTCGCTCCTTAAGTGAAAGAACAAAATTCGGAGCCCCTTTTTATTTAAATGATGCTGAGGTAGCTCAGTTAAAGCATTCATTCGAACCTGCAATCTGTTAATTGCAGAGTGGATACACTAACCACGCGGCCGACCAGGGTGACATTGACAGGCCATTGAGCTTAACATGCGAGAGGTAAACCATCTGGTGTAGGATGCAAAGAACGTGTAAACATTTAACCGAAGGCCTAGAGACTGGAAGAAGTCAGTTTTCATACCACTACACAAGAAAGGTGATATGAAGGCATGCAAGAATTATGGAACTATTAGTTTGATATCTCATGCAAGCAAAATTTTATTAAAAATCATGCTAAATAGGATTGAGGCCAAAGTTGAGGCAGCGATGCCCGAGGAACAAGCAGGTTTTAGGAAAGGTAGGGGCACCAGAGATCAGATCCTTTGCCTTAGACAGATCATAGAAAAATATAAAGAATTCAGACTCCCTCTGGTAATGTGTTTCTTAGACTACTATAAAGCTTTTGACTGTGTTGAGCATGTGAAACTGTGGGAAGTAATGGAAAGAATGGGTTTTCCTCAACACACTATCAGGTTGATAGCCAACTTGTATAAGGAGCAAGAAGCCACAGTAAGAACAGGTGTTGGTTTGACTGACTGGCTTCAAGTTGGAAAAGGAGTTAGACAAGGATATTTACTTTCTCCTCACTTGTTTAGTATATATGCAGAAGACATAATGCGTGAAGCATTGGATGAGCTCAGGACAGGAATTACGATAGGAGGTAGATTGATCAGTAATCTGAGGTACGCTGATGATACAGTACTCCTTTGTAATGACATGGAAGAACTAGGACTAATTCTTGACAAAGTTAACAAGATCAGTAATAACAGATAACAGGACTTCAACTCAATTCTAGCAAGACAAAGATCATGGTTCTCAAAGGAAAAACAAACAGAGAAGCTCTTGAGAAACAAATGTATCTTAATGGAGAAAGAATTGAGGAAGTCACCAAGTTTGAGTACCTGGGATCCATTATTAATGTGAAGAATTGCTGTTCAGAAGATGTCAGAACAAGGTTAGGAATGGCTAAAACAACAGTCAGAGACCTGTCTAAAATCTGGAAGGATGGATCTATCTCCATGGGAACAAAGTTGAGGATTTTGGATGCAGTTGTTTTTCCAACAGCGACTTATGGATGCGAGACTTGGAACCTAAAGAAGTCAGATAAGAAACGGATATCTGCTTTTGAGATGTGGTGTTACAGAAGGCTGTTGAGGATATTATATACTGAAAGGCGTACAAATGAATGGGTGTTAGAAAAGATTAGTAGAACTTTAAGGTTCCTTAAGGATATTGACAGAAGAAAATTAAAATATTTTGGACACATAGAAAGGATGACTTCTCAGAACAGTAATAGAAGGTAAAGTTCCTGGAAAAAGAGGCAGGGGTAGACCATCAATGAGATGGATGGATGGCGTGTGTGGAGTGACTGATCTTCAGAGAGTCGAGGCTGCCAGAAGGGCAAACAACAGGACTACATGGCGAGGCCTAGTGTGGAACATCATCGAGCATCGGAGTGACCATACGGCATCTGTAGATGCCCAGTGAACACAGACAGAACGTATCCAATCTCACATGGCGACTTGGGATTCTTTTTGGTTACTTTAGAATTATGGAAGAAGCAAATTCTCTGGCTGGTTTGCTTTATGAAAACCCCGAACTTTCTGAAGGAAAAACTGATGGTGAAGGCAGGCTAACCCACCCTCAGTTGAAATGCCCTTACAAAGGTACTACGCATTCTAGACAGGATTCGAATCCAGATCAATCCAACCAAATGGTATTGTATATACCGACACTTAACTACTGAGGAGGCTGAAGTCCGACTAGTGAACACTGCTAGGACCTCATATTGTCATCCACTGTTATTGGTACTCATTTTTCTCATTTTATGGTATATATATCTTGCTGTTATGCTAAATGTGAACCAAATAATGATTATATTCCCAAACTTGGAAGTCAGCTATGAGAAAATGTGAAAAGAATAGAGACAACAGTGGGATTAGATTAGTTTATGGAACAGAAGAATATCTACTTGAGTTTGGTCCTGTGCTTTCATTTATATACATTTTAAACGTATATAAACGGAAGCGCACGACTTTAACAAACTAGCGGATTGGGCCAATGGATTGGTCCATTCTGCTGTGACTGTTAGATCTACTCGTATCAAGATTTTGCCGAGCCCATGAACAACCCCCTTGAGGACTTCCACAGACCACGTATGAACTCCCAGGCATTTCAACGTAATTAATTTCACTCGGAATTAATTACTTTCGCATTCCACCACATCCATCCGCTACATTTTTATTGGGAATTAATACATCAAATTGCGATTCGTTCATTTTTTTTTTTAAATATTTCCTCTACATGATTCTTTTCTCTTTAATTGTTACATAAACCATTTATTAAGTTATTTTTTTCCTCTGATAACAAATAGGTCAATTTGTCTGATTTATTAGCATAAAGTAATTGGCTATTCGGGCAATGTGAACCACCTTTTATATGTAGACAGAAGCTAATCAGATTTCTTTTATTTCGAAGGTAGGCATAGGCAATATCTTTTTCATTCAACTATCTTTATAGAGATAAAGGGAAATATATTTAGGCTTTAATGTAACTTTCGTATTACATTACCTTTTGCAACAAACAAGAGAAAAAGGATTAGTGTATATCGCCATCTTGTCTTTAACCTGACCTAATAGCAAGTAGTATTGAGGAAATCCTCAATGTTAAACGACACTCCTTTTGGAAATGAAGTCAATATCGTTAAGTTCAATTACATCAAAGTCACTGTAGATAGGTAGGTTTATTTATGGAGATACGCGAAATTATAATTCCAGATTGAGAAGTATAAAATGTGAATCTGATGCAAAAGATACGAGTAATATCGAGGTTGTTAGAAGAGAGAAAAGATCACGTTCACCAGCTTGTAGATCAAACTTAAATGATTATATTTTATCGGAACTTTTGAACGCCATCCCTCTCCCGCATATTACAAGTTACTTTTTATGAAATGACTTATGCAAATACATGAATTGATTTCTGTTTGTAAACTTTATTAATTTTAGATAGCATTCCCGCTATTGTATTTTAAAATTATTAGTTAAGTCAATAATTATTTTGAGTTAAGCAAATATTTGGATTTTTTTAAAATTAAAAACTTTATGAAATGCCTTTTATTTTCTGGTAAATAGAATGTGAATTAAACTCAATTTTTGGCCAACGTATAAATTCTTTCTTTTGCCGCTAGGGTTCGAATCCTACTATAGCATGAAGTTATAATAAACATCGGATACGGCCTGCTTCCAATTCTCATGAAGGTAAATTAAATTTTGCCTTGTTTCCACTTTTCTTATTCGTGAAGATAAATAAAACGGAAATAAATGTTATTAATTTTAAAATTAAAAAGAATTCATTTTTTAGTTTTCATATAATAATGCATGTTTAGGGAACGGTTTAATATCATGAAATATAAGAAAATAATTTGACACCTTAAGAATTTTCAAACTAACTTTTATATAAGTATTTTTGAAAGATACATCTGATATTGGGAGGATTGAGAGTTCCAGGGTAACAAATGGCAATGCTGTAGCTAATGAAGTTTTAACTGAGGCTCGGCTATTGCCGTTACCCAGCCATGACTAGAGCTTTTTAGCTCAACAACACTCCATCCACACAGATTTACTTCATTCAGATGACGGGATAAAGAGTCAAGGACTCAGTCCATCGCCCAGTTCTTTTAAGAACTTTAAGAACATCTGATATTGGGTATGAAAGATCGACCGTGGGAAGCGGTGATTAATGCCCTTGGATAAATTACTTAATGATATTTGCCTACTAAATCTTGTTATCTAGATAACCTCAGCTTAAAATTAATAGTTGAACATTAATTATAAATAAAACAGAATTATTAAATATTTAAATGCAACAAGTATAACATCTTATTTGATAGAAAATTACAAACACATTTTATTTTTATTAAATATATTTAATATTAAAGTTATTTGAGTTTTTCCATTTTAATCGGATACCCATGTGGTGGCCGGCATAAGAATAGCCCCAATGTAGCTCATGCTTGTCGTACGAGGCGACTAAAATGGGTACCCTGGGAGGGTAACGGATGGCAATGCTGTAGCCAATGAAGTTCTAACTGAGGCTCGGCTATTGCTGTTACCCTCCTGCCATGATCAGAGCTTTACATAGCTCAATAACACCTTATCCTTACACTGTCCTCTACAGATAACGGGGAATATGAAAAGCATTTTTGCTTCGTCCCTTTAAGCCAGTCCTTATAAGGGCATCTGATATCGATATATTCAAGTTAAAATATATTATATACATATATCGCTTGATGTTACGCATGCCCATAGTGAGAAGTCAATGTTAACGAAAACAAGGATATTGCATACACGAAATTTGTCTAATCCTTTACAAAATCTGCATCTATATGCGAAATCTTACTCTCTGTTCAATACCGCTTTCACTTCTGTAACTTGCACCAAGCAGTCCCTTCCTTTAACAAAGCTGTGAAGTGTCTTTTGGAGAGAATCAATCCAATTTCGTATTCTAGACACGATTAATCTTAGAAATCTTTTTTTATTGCTGTTACCTTAGAGAATGAACGTTTCTGTATGCATGGAAACTATGTTCGCTGATTAGGTATGCGTGGATGAACAGGATGCTGAAGATTGTCGTGGGTTTTCCTAATAGTTAGCTATTGTGTAAGACAATTAGTACGTGCTTTAGAAGTTTATGTAGCAGAGTTTTTCTAATTCACACTGTCATTTCACAAGTAATACCTCCGTGATTCATTGGCTATGAAGGAAATATTAATATTCGTTTTTCGACAGGAAATATCTAGGTTCGAATTCGGTCTGGAACTTGGGAAATATTTATACGTTCTTCTACATGAGTTTGATTATGTTAGAGGAAAGAGAAACTACAAAAAAAAAATAAAAATCCATCTTGTAGCACTTAGAGGGCGAAATACGCTAGCAGCACTGTGTTTACCACAGCGTCATATTGCTACGCGCGCAAGCATATGCACATCTTAATGAGATACGAGCTATTAGCGTAATGCGGCACTGTCCTTCGCGGAGTTCCAGTGTTGCTTATATGCAGTTTGCGAGAGTAGTAGAGTGTTTATCGTGTTTACTCCGTCTCTTTTAATATTTGGACATTACAATTAAAGGATTTAATTGTAATGTCCAAAAATTTTAAATCCATTCCTTTAATTGCAATTAAAGGAATGGATTTTATTTTTAAGTAATTTTGAATTATACCAAACTGTATATTTATCGATAATAAACAATATTTTTTCATGAAACAAAACAAAAAGAACATATTTTATTTTAAGTAATTTTGAATTATATCAAACTATATAATTTTATCGATAATAAACAATATTGTTTCATGTTTAATTTTTTTTTTTAATTTTCACCATAATTTTCATATTTTATCCAAATACGTATACAATGTACTTACAGTGTGTATGTATATTTTGAAAGTTGCAGCATTCCCACGATTTCAAGCCACGAGCCGCCACTGATCGGAACATATTGAGTTCATAATCGTAGTTATTTTGTCGCAATTTTAATCTTTTAAAAAAGAATCACTAAATATATATTTTGATGATGCTTTTGGTTGCCTTTGATGCTGCTTTTGAAATTATCACAAATCTTTGAAAAATAATCATTGAATTATGAACGAAGTTATATTATAGTATATACTCTTTCAAAAATTTAACAATTAGCAAAATTTTAAAAAGTATAAATGACTTTTGAGAGCACACCTATTTTTAAAATTAAATATGTTTATTACCGTGAGATGACTATTATTCATTAATCACCGCATCTCACGGTGGATTAAATTCACCGTGAGATGCGGTGATTAATTAATACCCTTGGAGGGTAATGGATGGCAATGCCGTAGCCAATGAAGTTCTAACTGAGGCTCGGCTATTGCTGTTACCCTCCTGCCATGATCAGAGCTTTAATAGCTCAATAACACCTTATCCCTAAACTGTCCTCTACAGATAACGGGGAAGATGAAAAGCATTCTTGCTTCGCCCCTTTAAGCCAGTCCTTATAAGGACTATGACTATTAGGCATCAGCTTCAACTCGAATTTGTACGTAATTTTTATTAAGTGAAGAAAAGTACAGTACTTTGAAAAGCATTTAGGATTATGTTTGCAAAGAGTCTTTAAAAGTATTATGAGATCTATATGCAGATGACCTGGTGCTTATAGAAGGAATCATACAATCCCAGTAGTTGCAAATACGTCTTTTTTATTCATTTTCTATTGGTGTCTTGTAATTAATACTTTAAATACATGACACCAATTTTGTATTAGTACTTATTTGAAAGAAGAAAACTCATTTTTTTTGTTACAACGTGATGAATAAACTTCTAAAAATAGCTTATTGATGATAATTTTTATCCATATATAAGTCGAGATTATTTTATCTATATACGAAGTATGTAGTAAGATTTAAATTTTCTAAAGATATGAAATTGTATTATATGCACAAATATTTGATTACTAAAGAGGTAGTATAGTAATTAAAGAAGTAGAAACTTTTTGGCGCCCAATAAATTGTACGCTGCCACCTGAGCAGAAGACCAAAATATGAAACCAAAGCATATGATTGTTATGTTGAATCTGAATTCGTTGTTGGCATGGAAATTGATGTCACATCCTCTTTAGTTATTAATAAATAAATTAAACTATTATATGGAAAGTCGGGGCTTATTTTTGAAGTATTCTGAAAATCAGTTTTGAAATTGTGTAGCGGGACTTACTTGGTCTGATCTATTTTCTTTGTTCCAGAATCTAAGAAGTAATTCTACATTTATTACTGTTATATCCAGGTTCTTGAGATTGATTAGTAATGTTTGAAATTCCAGACCAATTCAGGATTTCTGGGGCACGTAGTTAACTAATTTTAAATGGCATTTGGTTTCAATATTTTCACTTCATATTTACGAGATTAAACACTGTAATCTCACACTGATCTGGCTACTTCTGATCTGTCGTGCATTCTTTCGGTATCAGAATTACAGTATCACCTTTCATAGATTACAATATGTCTAAATACGCACGTGTTTGCACCTAATGATCTATTCTCACCCCTGGGAAAATCTTTTATCGCACTCCATTACCTTGACTTTATTGGCGCCACACGTTCCAAAAAAAAAAAGCTTATTCAGTATTTATCACATTTTATTTCAGTTAGCAGCCACCAGGTGGTCCACAGCTACTCGAAGCTAACACGCAATTGTCTTCGGCGTGACAACGATATTGTTTAGAAACAATCTCCTGTCAGTGTTTTGGAAGTGTATGCTGCTAGAAACAATAAAATATTCTGTGTACGCGCGTGCGCGATTTTTCTTGAGAGAGATGGAAGGTATCGTCAAGGATATTTTATTAATACAAAATGAACCCTAGTGACGCTATTACCTATTTGACTACAGCATTACAAGAACAGCTCACAAATCATTTATAGCTAAGTGATGGTTCAAATGTCATGATCGTTAGTCCACTCCTAAGTATCGAAAGGATAGAGAAAAGGGGTTGATCATCGAGCGCAAAAAATGCTTACTTATTTATATGACAGAAGGAATGAAACAAGCAATGGGAGTTGTTTTCATTTGCCCTCCTTAGTGCACCAAATGTAATGAATAAAGCACTCGGACACTTGTTATAACTCCTGTTATCTAACGCGCATGTCACAATTCACTGCTAGAAGGTCAACAATGACCTACGCATTCCTTGTCCTTTACATCATATAACAATTCAATTGAAAGGCAAGTCAATATCATGTGACGCATATCAACAGCTTTTGCGTGATCGAAGCTGGTTGATTCGTAAAACTGTAACGCCCTCATTCGACAGTGCAGAAACCCATAACAGATGGGGCTAGTCTTGAGCTAGGGAGAGGGGAGGGTATGTGTTGTGCAGTTATTTCAGGTATATGCTTAATCAATCCTATATTAATCTTCAAATTTGTAAAACTTCCAACTATAATAAATCTCAAAAATCACAGGTTGATGCCTTTCTGCCTCTTTGTGTAGTGCATAAATTTCTTACACATTTTACCAGTAATTTACATTTATTTTTTCTTATGGATTTTAATTTCTTAAATAATGTAACCTTTATTTCAGTTAGAATTTTCTTTTAATAATTTAAATAGTTTAAAATACTTTATGAACTATAAAAAATATGTAATACACCTTTTAGTGCATTGCATATTTTAATATGAGAAAATTCAAATAGCTTTTAGAGACTTTTTTTTTTTTTTGCAGGTATTTGTTCTTCTTCCCTTACATTTGATATAGCTCAATTTAAAATCTAAACCATATCACTCAGTCTTTTGGAATAGTCTTCCTCGTGAAGTAATCCCAAAGCCTTTCACCTCCAGTTCTTCAAAAAAGAATATCAACAAATTACAATAAATATTTGTACCATTGAAACGTTTTACAATGGCACAAATACTGGAACTGACAAGTTAAATATTCTATGAAAATATAGCCAAATGAAGTAGTTTGTCACATTTGAGTATTAAGTTGAGACGTAGCATATCATATCACAGTGCTTGAAAGAGTCTTATGTTTCTAGTCTGGAAATGTTTGGTCGTTTTCTTTTAGGAAAACTTCCTGATCTCTGATAGAATGGGGTGAGGGTGAAGTGTAAATTTAGAGGTGCGGGGGGGGGGTATAGCTTTAAACTTCAAATGTACTTTTTATGGCAGGCCAGAGATAATCGTGTCATACTAGGAGAGAATCATCTGCTGCCCCTCCTCTTTTAAATACAAGTATCCATACTACGAATGATATTCGAACTTGCCCTGGTCTTTGAAAATGCAGACGTGTTACTCACTCTTGGCTGAATGGATAGCATCCCTGCTCTCTAACAACAAAAAACTAGATTCGATCCTAATGTAACATGGATG
Organism: Typopeltis vanoorti; assembly: GCF_054136105.1. Lineage (NCBI taxonomy): Eukaryota > Metazoa > Arthropoda > Arachnida > Uropygi > Thelyphonidae > Typopeltis > Typopeltis vanoorti. Next base: position 41,454,717 of record NC_143557.1, read on the forward strand.
TTTGTGAAAATCCTTAAGCAGTAGTGACCTATCAACATCCTGCTTACTGCAGACTTAGTGAAAGAAAGAAAAAAAAACACGGATATTTGTGAAGAACACAACTAAATGAAGTAGAAAAAAATCAGGGTGTTATTAAATTCACTGCACTTTATTAGAACTTATTTTACGTCAAGTTTGACAGTTATTAACATCGTGAGTGACTGTTAAGATTTACCATCCATGGGATGTAATAGGTTGCTAAAGGTGGCAGTTCTGTGATTCACGCCTGCAATTTTTTCCTAACAAATGATAGGCGCAGTAAACAGAGCGAAAAAAATAAAAAGCGGATCACTTGTCTAGGAAGATGGAATGCAAATGTGTGTTGAATTGCATCTTCCACGGATAATTATGACCTAGTTCGTTTAGTAGATAGTGCACCCACTCTCCAACCAGTGAGGCAGTGGCTTTGAATAATCCCGCTATAGGAATGGATGTTTGAAAGTCTAGAATTTACATGTTCTGAAAGAAATTGATCCTCGTAATGACTCTGCATTTGCTACATACACTGCCTGGTTGTTCCTTGCCATAGTGTGAGGAACAAACAGCCACGGCACCCACCTTAATAAGGTGTAGGATCTCCTTTCGCTGCGATTACTGCGGCAATCCTACGGGGCATACTTTCCACAAGCGTACGACAGCAATCAATGAAAATTTGGACCATTCTTCCTGGGGCGGACGTTCCTTGACTTCATCCGACGCTCCAGCTCATCCCACAGACGTTCAGTAGGGTTGAGATCAAGGTTCTGTGGACGCCAGTCAAGTGTGGTGACGTTCACGTCCACAAACCACGCAGTTACAGCGGCAGCCTTAGGACACAGTGCATTATCTTGCGGAAAGAGACTGTTGTTTCCTAGAAATGCCACAAAGTAGGAAGCATTGCATTGTCCAGAATGATCAGATACCTCTCTGGAGTTCAATGTTCGTAGCACCACAAACAGGTCCGAAGCCAGACCAGGATCACACCATCACCTGAGAATTTCATAGTTGCAGTTATGCGCACTGGTAACAGACGTACTTTGGGCATCCGCCACATCCACAGCTTTCGAAGCTTCCACGTCCCACCGGACATGTTCTTTGCATCACTGAAGATGACGCTGCATTTTGGTTCGGCTTGCATATTGCAGTCCTACCATGGAAACCCCTGTTGTGAGCTTCGGTTCTGAATGTTTTTGTGCAGATTTATGTTCCAGTCAATGTTCTGTATTCAACATGTCGACCGACATATGGCGCTTTTTAGAAATCCTTCGTAACACCCTACGTTCACGTTCGGTGAGTGTGGTGGGTCGTCCACTGAGGGTAGCATTTACAGCTGACTCCCTGCGCTTCCAACTCGGTAAGGTATCGCTAAATATTGACCTGGGATGACCCAATTTGTCGAACAGATAGGCCTGCAACATGGCATCCTATCACAACGCCTCTTTCAAACCCCGTCAGTTCAGAGCATCATAATCCTCCAACTTTATACCGACTACAAAGCGTTAAATAGCACGATAAACCTTGCCCATAGACTTTTTTTTAAAGCAGTGTATTACTCGCTAGTAATCTAAAGTATGATTTATTCAACTTCGTATCTAAAAGCATGTCAGTAGTGTCAAAAGTTTTTAAGCCAAAAAGAGCTGGTTTCCCCCCCCCCCCCGCTGCTTTCCAAACTCATCTGAAGAAATGTTAACCAATTAAATAGGTAGTTTTTGATGTAGGGTATATAATATAAAGGAAAAAATAAAGTGAAAGATAAGTGAATCGTAAAGATGGTTTGGAATTATGAACTTGAAGAATTATAGCTTGATTTCAGAACTAGTCCCTCGTCCTCAAAATGAGGTAGTCTCGGGGGAAAAAAAAAAAGGATATCTAATCTGAGTGCATTCTATGGTTTTTCGGAAATGATAAACTTTAGAATAATACTAGAAAATATTTTGCAGCCGCATGTCATGTACAATTTAAAGAGAGAAATTTTTACAGTACATTGACGCAGCAGATCTCTATTACAGTCTTCAGTGGGATCACTAGACATTTCAGTCTTTATTCCCTGCAGCGTAGTTTGGCGACCCTACTGCTACATCAGTAAAACAGTAACTTTTTCAGATATAAGTTGTAACCATTAAGCTTGTAACGTAAATGTGCTGGCTACTACACCCATTGACATTTATAATCAAACTTAAAAAATGATTTGACAGAAGACGAGCCCTTAGAGTTCTTAAAAGATACGCTGCTTCTAGCATTTTCACAGCAGTCTCTTGCAGTGACAGGAGTGTATTTAATACTAAGTCAGTGGCTCAGTTCTGATCATCATTTTACACAATGTTTAAGAGAATAATGGAAACAGAATTACCACCCACGAATTATACACCCACTTAGACGCCACCAGCAATTACCCATCATAAATACATCGGTGGTGTATGAACGACCACCTCATCTCCAATCACCTTCGACTATAGGCTGGACAATGAGAAGAGTCCTACACTGCAGGCTATTCCCACATCACTGTTGTGCGGCGTTCGCCATGGGCAACAAAACAATTACCGTACTCCACACAGGCTACGGACAATGTGTAATCAGAGGCGTGTAATGATGGTTCCACATTCCCACTCGTCCCTTGCAAGAGACTGTTGGCGGTTCACCCCGATTTTCTCTCTTTCCCCAGCCATCCGGTATCTGCTGATGGAGACGCGAAATCCAGAAGTGTGTGCAGACACGTAATAACATTAATTAATACGCAGCTATTTTTCCGTACTTTTATGACCTCACCAATGACACCCAGTACGACAAGTTTTTGTCTTAACGAAAGCAGGTGTCAAATGTTTGTCGTCGGAAGGAAATAGAAAATTATATAGTCCTGACACCTGGCGAGACGCACGAAATTTCTAAAAGCGGAATTTTCAGTGGTGTTACTCCCCTGAAAAATAAGACTTGCAGCAGTGTTAATCTTTCCATTTCCTGACCTCTGTCTAATGAGGTCGGTTTGTGATATCAGCGGCATCATGATTTAATTAAGGACGCCAAAAGATGCACTGCCGAATATTAAATCCTGCTCGACTGATACCCGTTGATAAAAATCAATGAGCACCACTATAGTCCCTCATTATATAAGGCTTAAGTAACAATGTGTATGTAGCATTTGTTACTTATTGTAGCCGACACAATATTGTATTGCAATATCTGTGTAAGTAGCTGATACGCTGCTATTTGGAAAAGCTAATTACCAATGAAAGGTATTATTAGGATGTAAACCTTGTTGGGAATAATATTATTATAAATATTTAATATAATACTGTGCAGGTAATACCAATAAATGTGATGAATATAATAAACAATCATAATGATTTAATAAAAATTAATAAAATAATATAAATACACCATATTTTTATATGAATTAAATGAGACTATGACATTTTATTCGAGTGGAAATAAATGAAGGAATCAATCGACCGTGAAATGCGGTCGATTGATTCATTCAATCCAATACCCTTGGAGGGTAATGGATGGCAATGCTGTAGCCAATGAAGTTCTAACTGAGGCTCTGCTATTGCTGTTACCCTCTTGCCATGATCAGAGCTTTATAGCTCAACAACACCTTATCCTTACACTGTCCTCTACAGACAACGGGGAATATGAAAAGCAATATTGCTTCGCCCCTTTAAACCAGTCCTTATAAGGACAATAATAATAAGGAAATAAATGAGTTTATTAAAAAAAAAAAACACTTGAGAAACTTGAAGAAAAATAAAACTAATATGGCACTATGAATATTACTTAATCGTAGTTTTATATGAATCGAATATAAGAACATTGTTACATTCCATGATCCGGGTCCTTTTATGAATACATCCTATATTTACTTAACACTCGGGAGCTCGCATCGGTAATTTCTGCGTACGACGCGGTATATCTGAGAGATACATTCATTACTAGTATGCGCTAAAATGTAATAAAACCTGAAGAAAAAAACCCTGCAAATATAGTACATGATGGTACAAATTAAGTGAATATTGAATCCAACATTATTTCATAGCCGAATATAGAAACTACAAGAGTTTCGTGCCGAATATATAGAAACTAAAAGTTTCGGCAGATGCGTCCATAAGGCACTACTTATGCTTGCTCCAACTTGTAGTAAAGGTGGAGCAAGCTCCAGACCACTTAGTATTTTCCATAAATGTAAAGCACATCTTCTAGAGGACATGTATTAAAAAAATAAGCCTTTGGCTCTCTATTTCAGTAATACACGATGGTTTATTTATTTTCAGCTACAATCTAGAAATTATTGAACAAAGAATAAAAAAACAACAACTAAACCATACTATACTGACATCGGAGGTATCTCTCAGATACCATTTACTGTCAAATATCACAAATCTTTACATAACATGTATTAAATCAAACTGACAGCAAAAAAAAAAAAAAAAAAGTGCGGACTATCACTCGTAACATATGAATGCACAGCTACTCATGATCTCCAATCTGAATTGTGTAAGAATATTTATATTAAACATTTTGCATGCATCTGTCAGATCAGGTGTGATTAACGCCGTTGGACTTTTTTCTTTGGGGTTTTTTGAAGTCTAGGGTTTATGCCAACAAGCTCACGAAGGAGGAAATTGAGCGCTGTATCAACGAAATTCAGCCACATTTATGCAACACGGTCATGGAAAATTTCAAGAAAAGAGTGCGTATGTGCCAGCAAAGCCGTGGAGGCCATTTACCCGATATGCTATTCCATGTATAACCCTATACTGTATACTTTATGAATCAATAAGAAATTACAATTTTTAATTAAAAACCTGTGTTTTCTATCAAAATTACTTCTTGCGTGAATTTTGGGTTACAGGCAAATTCATCGAAAAACAATTAATCGAAAGACAATTCATCGAATGCAATTCATCGAACAGCAATTCATCGAAAAAGCAATTTGCCGAATAAACAATTCGCCGAACGACAATTTAACGAATGGCAATTCGTCGAAAAGGCAATTCATCGAATGACCAATTCCTCGAAAGACAATTCATCGAACGACAATTCGTCGAAAATTCAATTCATCGAAAAAACAATTCACCTAAAATTATTCGATGGATTCTTTCATAATTCATCGAAAAGTCATTTTTCTTGCAAACTATTGTTTAGAAAATGTTCAGTAACAATGCGGTACGTTACTCATGATAGACAACATATGGAAGTGGGCATTAAAACGTAATAATTATTTTCTTGCATTTTATAACATTTAATGTAAGTGTACATCCTGCTTCATTGTACAGTTAGCGATTTATCTGTAGGGAAGACAGGAGTACCACATGCACTTATCTCTCGAATAACCTCGAAAACATGTAATTGCAGTTAATAAGGGGAAGAATAGGCTAAGAAATTCGTTCTACCAAATTTTGTCACAATAAGTCTAGTCGATTGAAATTAAAAATTTCATTAAATTTGATCCATCCAGAGCGAAATTGCTAATATCATTTAGGAACTTCTTTACGGAAATGTCATGATACAAGTGATCCATTACGAACTAAAACTGAACCGTGCCTTCAGCTTCTTGTTCTGAAAACTTCTGCGAATTCTGCTAAGTCTGCAAGTTATTGTAATACATAATTTCGACACATTTCTTTGTAGTCCCGAATATAGCTGAACTGAAAACTGGAACGGTTCAACTTTTTTTTGTAAAAGTTTCAAATACGGAATCCAAATAAAATTTTTTCATTAATAAATGTACTAAATAAATAAATTTACTGAACGTAAGTTAGTAGGCCTAATACTGAGATGACTAGGCTTTTCCTCCTGGAAATAGGCAAATCGGACAAGAAAGACAATACGAATCCATATTGTTCTGTAATTATTTCTTAGTAAAGCTGCATTGCTATACCAACAATCATTATATTGAGGAGGATGAGGGAAAATAGCATTAATCATTAATATCACTACTACTACTACTACTAATAATAATAAATTGATTCTTTCATGTAAATATTTTTCACAATATAATAATAAAATATACAGGAATTCAGAGTAAAAATATTGGAAAACTTGAAAAAAATTCATTCCTGAAGATTTTTCAATCATGTTTTTTATTTACTTATTTATTCCTGTTTCTGTTATTCCTCGACGACAGGAGTGACACGTGCACTTATCTCCCGAATAACCTCGAAGGCAAGTAATTGCAGTTAATAAGGGAAGGAATAGGCTAAGCATACTAATGAGTACATGCATGGGCATATTTCTGGGTTTTGAGGAGGTGATCGGTGCAGTTTGTTAAAAAAAAAAATTAAAAGGTTAAAATATTCTCTAGGAAAGGAAAATAATAAAATAAGGAATGATGAATAAAAAGTCTTAAAAAACAAACCTGTAAACCTTTTAGAAGCATACTCATTTGGTGTTATATTTAGATGAGCAGCGGTTGGAAGTCTTATTCGACTTTTGAAGGATGCCAGTGGTCGGCAGATCACAGTTAGAAAACACAGTGCTAAAGGAAATTGGAATCGGGTTGAGTTGTTTTGAATTAAGGAAGAAGCAACTGGCCTTAAATCCCTGCGTGTTTTTCCAATTCAGTTCGCTTGTTTTTCGGCAAGAAAAAAACCAAGTTTCAGAGAGGAAAACCTTCCACCTTCGTATGAGACAAGCTAACTCACCTTCAGGTTAAACGCCCTGATAAAGGCGCTTGACATCCTTGATAAACGTAGGATGCTATAAATTCTAAATGCTGCTATTTAGAATTTATCATCAGAGATGTTGAAGCCTAGATTAATATCATGGCTTTTAAGACGTCATTAAAAGTTTTTTTTAAGGGGAAGGGGAGGAAAAATATGCTACTGCACGTGGCGACAAAATTTCTAAGGCCGGCCCTGGGGCCAGTCCTGGCGAATATGTGCTTGAGGTAGATATTGAAATCCCAAATCGTATATTGTCTGTTGGATTTCATAAGCAGGTGCATTTTCCTGCAAAAGCAACACGCCTCTGCTTACTTTCTCGAACGATTTTCCTTCAGTACCTCCTTCAATTTCTTCAGAGCTGCTGTAACAGTTTCACCTTTCTTGAGGTAAGGTAAGGATTACACCATCCATATCCTAAAAGACAATGGCAAGAACTTTCGCTGCTGACTGTTTGGTTCGAAACTTCTTTGGCCATGGAGAACCTTGGTGTCTCCACTCCATTGACTGTTGTTTGTTCTCTGGGTCATAGTGAGGAAGCTATGTTTCATCAACGGTTAGAATATGAGCTAAAAATTTTCCCGAGGATGAAATCCCTTTATGAAATGTTCTTTTGACATCTCACCTATACCCGCCTCAGTGGATATCATTCACTGCAACCAGTATGCCCCGCCAAAAAATCGCTTTCCGAACGAAGTAGGATAAATAGTAGTTATAAATAGTAGGATAATAAAAAGATATATACCTCTCAAAATAATCCGAAACAAACAAAAAAAAAATTGCACACACATCTTCTCCCCCACATGCCTTATAATTCATTTTTCGGTGAACTGTATTTTCGATGAATTGTGATTTTTCGATGAATTGTTGTTTTTCGATGAATTGCGTTTCGATGAACTGTCTTTTCGATTAACTGCTCATCGGTGAATTGCTTTTTCGGGGAATTGTCTTTCGATGAATTGCTTTTTCGATTAATTGTTGTTCGATAAACTGATTTTCGATTAATTGTTTATTCGGTGAATTGCTTTTTCGATGAATTGTTGTTCGATGAATTGCCTTCGATGAATTGTCTTTCGGTAAACTGTTTTTCGATGAACTCTCCGGATACCGAATTTTGGGACATCCTATATATTTATAGAATCTTATAGGATCTTCAATGATATATAGTATTCTTAATTATTTTAACATAAAGCTTTACCAGTAAAAGAAAAGCATGTATGTGTGTGTGTGTGTGTGTGTGTGTGTGTGTATATATATAGCACACCTTTTTATTGCAAAGATCACAATTCTATTTTTAATCAGGACTATAAGGGTTTTTTTTTTTTTTTAAATTATTAGGTGCTGGATTTTCTCGACCGTGAGATGCGGTGATTAATACCCTTGAAGGGTAATGAATGGCAATGCTGTAGCCAATGAAGTTTTAACTGAGGCTCGGCTATTGCTGTTACCCTCCTGCCATGATCAGAGCTTTAATAGCTCAATAACACCTTATCCCTACACTGTCCTCTACAGATAACGGGGAAGATGGAAAGCATTCTTGCTTGCCCCTTTAAGCCAGTCCTTTTTGTCCAGAGCAAGGACAATAATAAGGATTTTTTTTGTGGCATTTTTGTTCAAAATTAAAGCTGTTTTTAGTATAATAATTGGGACTCTAAGAAGAATGTGGATTATTATATTATTTTTATTCTTTGAAAATATATATAGTGCGAACGTAATCTGGACTTAGGAAACATAAACAATGTTAGTGATCGGCCTTTTTTTTTTTTTTTTTTTTTTTCATTGAAAAATATTAATGTATCCATAGGATTTCACATATATATTCCTCGGTTATTTCAGCATGCCGAATAAATCAAAAAGCAAGATATAATGTTGTACTACTTGGAAAAGGTAAATATGAAAAACCTGCAGAATAACAGAAATATTTTGAGTTATGCAGACGTTACATTTTTGTCCACCTTTCAAGACAAGCTCCATCACTCGTGATTTGGGTTGTACTTGATATTCAGTTACTGTTGGTTGGTTTAGATTTACGGCCGAAGCAATTAAGGATATGAGACAGTTGGTTATGTCTGTAAATTGCGTGTGTTCTTATGGCCAGTTTCCTGTTTAGCAAGACGAAACTCCCATTGCCGTCCGAGACAGGTTAACTCACCTTGAGTTGAAAAAAAAAATTATTGGTGGGAAGAGCAAGTGGTGATTGGATCGATGTTTTAGGAGATTTGACATTTAAAACATCAACCCGTGGTGCTGGTTTCTCTTCACAGTTTTACCGTTATTAGGAAGAATGTTACAATGTGTAATTAAGTTGAAATACAACACGCAAAGATATTTTTTTATTTTGAATGACATTTAGAACCTTTTTTATTTTTATTTTTTTCTTAGGAGAGTAGAAGCTAAAATAAACTAAATGCTTCATTTGCACTCGGCATTCTGCTATAGCGTAATCAGACCTGCTTTAACCTTTAAGAACATCACACGGCTTCCTCTTAAATACGATCAGAGTTCAATTCTTATGCCGTATTATCTCAGGTGTAGTTTCTGAAGATTCCTAAGACGATATCTAAGAAGAAAATGATTTCGTAGTCTATTTTATCTTCCTTGGCTACGATAAATTAAGTGAGATATTCTGATAGCAAAGAGTAGGCGTTGATTATTCGCGCCAGTGTTTCTCGCAGCCTAGTCAACAAATACGCTAAGTGTATCTGCAATTCCAAACGGTTATTACTAGCACCATGTAATCTGTTTACAGCAATACGTGGAGCAAGCGTGAACAACAATGATCACCTTCAACAAAGCGGATTTCATTAAAATGCGCGAGCATGCTTGCTCGTGTAAGTATACTTATTACTTCGATCCTAGAGGGCGCTACAAGATCGGAGCACATGGTACAGGCTTAAGTAATGACAGCATAACGCTGTCTTGATTCTCACCTGGATTAAGTTTAAAGACTGGCAAAGTCGTTATAGTGGTTATAATGACAGCTCAGTCTCCCCCACCCGACATTATTTACACTGGTAGGCAATGATTAGGGTAAAACAACGGCTATCTTGCCACCCGATGACGAGCTAGGAGTGATGGGATCACCGCCCCCTAACGAGGTGTCTGGCAAGCTGTCGAGTTCCCAACTTCACAGCGATGATGTCATTAAACAGCCCCATTGTTTCAGAGGAGAGCTTGGCTAATGAGGCCTTGCGAGCTCGGTACCCTTCTATTTCACGGTAGTCCGTGTGCTGAGATTATAGATTATTCATGACTAACATAGGAGTTTCGCTATGAATTCGCGAAACGCACGGGACTAAAGTAGGGCCTTGGCAGTCTGCAACACCCGACCGATATCTATCAATCATTAGAGTAATTGGGCCTAATAAAACCGTATAGTCTTAGAGGGTTAAGAGGCAGCAACGCAAGTCACTTGCGGTGGGTTCTCACGGCACAAGAATCTAAGAAGATAGCCGATAAATAAGAAAAGACCGTCTGCTCTTTGGTTGTCCGTGAGGCTTGGCTATCCCAAATTATTAGGGCCTGCATCCGAGTTGCAATCTAAGAGGCAAAATTGATGTGTATCATTTCTTTTCTTCCCATTTCGCATTTATACGAAACAAAGGAGCCAAAGCAGGTTTTAGCGAATGAACTTATAAATCACACTAAACAAGTAACAGGTTGCTGAAGGAGAATACAAATCACGGGCGATACTTGCAGTTCCTATTTTATGTGTGAAGAAGGAAGTCTTGTAGTCGAGTCTTATCTTACGGGATCTGAATAGCAACATCCGTACCACCAGAAGAACGTGTTTAATTTTCCTTGGCATCATCTGCTATGAAGTCAAAATGGGCAGCGAATAAATATAACTGCCTCACCACGAAGGGAGATTAAGCTGTCCGGAGAATGGCTTCATTAGCGTGGGAAACAGAAAGCAACCGTGCTTGCATTATGTGCTATTTATGAAATGCATTATTGCTACTATGCGGAGATTCTTTGGTATTGGAAAAGTAGAATTGCCTTATCATTAGCATGGCTACTGGGATGTTTGTTTCATCGGATGGAGAATATTTCAGAATAGTCTCCAGGTGTTCTCCTAATTGGTCGCCTAGGTGAATTAAATTTTTGTTTTATTTTAAACAGCAATTGTATGGGTACCTTAGCTTTAAGGATAAGTGATTCACTCTGTATTTAAGCAGATTCACCGTAAAAAAAAAAAAAAGAGTAAGTCATAGAAATGTTCAGGGAGAGAGTATACAATGATGGTGTGCACTTTGTAGCCAACAATTTGTGGGTTAGAGCATATATGTTTGCGAATGTCTTGAGGTGGCTAAATTTCATCACAATATTCAGACCTTCACTCTGTTTTCTGGGGTCTCTAGCATGTTCAATATAACATGTCGGCAGCTTGAAAAAGTTCCATGTTGGTCTTTAGAGTACAGTTTCTGGTTTACGTAATTCTTAGCCCATTCACAGGACTAAATGTGGAGTTTATAATCTTTAAAATGGTAGCACTATCATAAAAAAATCATATCTCGAAGAGAAATATAATTTATAACACTACATCGGGTATGCTTTTCCTGTTTAAGGTGACATTTAGGAAGGAAAGCTTATAACAAATATAATAAAAAAAAATAGAGGAAATTATACAACACCATTCATGCTATACGAAAATGACAGAGATGATTTAAATATAACATATCGGCGAAGAGAGCGATGGGTGGAGTATTATTTAGACATACGAGTTGCACTGACATGAGAGATATTAAAAAGCGTAGAACGGTCTAGCAAGTTCCACTAACATATAAATAGCCTAATCGGTAATGGTTTAAATAATTTCAGCGGGGGGGGGGGACAATATTCATCTTTAAAGCTAAAGATAATATTTGATTTACAGCAGTTAACTAAAGCTGTTACAATTATTCAGAAAAAAATAACAAATAAACCGGTGTGAGAAAGCACGGAAGGGGTAAATATCACTTGAAGTTCAAACCTGTTATTTGCCTACAGCATGTATCACGACATAAGAGAGAAATTACTGGGTACACTTGTAAATATCCCGCGACTAGGAACAAAATGTGGTAATAGGATGTGACAATCACGTATTAGAAGTTTTACCAGCTCCAATTTCCATATTCTAAAGTATAATTAGAACATACTGAATCCTAGTATTATAGAGTGACAGGATATCAGCAGATAAATGTCATATGCTTCGTTGAATCCAATCAATCCTGCCTGTTTGAAGGGATGCCAGGAGGCCGACCGACTACTTGTGATTGACACCGAGAGATGAGCTATTGGCAGAGTTCATCGTTAATGAGGGTAGAGGGAGCTGTTTATTTATGCATATTCGGTGGAGCGGGAAATAAAAAAAGTTGCATAAAGAAAAGGCTAATACGTCTTTGCGATGACCTTAGGAATATTTATTTCGCGACTATATTAATTAAAGCAAATTGATATGCTGTAAGTATTATCATGTTCTAAGTGCTGGCGTAACCCGAAATCGTTTCGGAGTAAAAAAAAAAATATATATAACCGACGGGCTAATATTCTAAAGGTTGAAAATTTAGCGCATAGACTCATTACGTTCGACGTTTATTCCGATTGATATTTTTCAGAAGAAAATACAGCGAAAGCAGTTAGACTGCGGTGTGTTCGTTTTCCGTGTAGACGCCAACCTAGTACTTGTAAGATTCAATTGAAGCCTCTAATTGCAGGTGCTACATCAACTGTTTCAAGAACTAACAACAGGTCTTAAAGGGAGACGCACTTCTATCGGTTCGAGTCTAAGATCTGCGCGGAACTCTTCTATCATACATGGCAGTTATAATTAGGGGTGTCTGACATGTCGTCTGAATCAGCCTCCCTGTTTCAAGCGCGCAATTCGGACTTCTCCGGCCATGATTAATGGTCGAATATTACAGTGTCCGCTGGTATCACCTACCGCTCCTCGGTAAGGCCGGTATGGATCCACAATAGTGGAAAAGATGGCGACAACCATAAATCTGAGATGGAAACCGAGTTAAACTGTTGCAGAAGGACCGCTAGTCGCTATAATTACCAAGGGACCATTAACTCCAGGGACAAGGGCTGTTGTAATGGCATGTAATGAGAGTTTTCACGACGCTTGCCGAAGGTGCCGTCTCGCACTCGCAATCTACCTAATCACTACAAATAACAGTGGTCTCGGAGGATGTCCAATTAGTATTGTAGAGCGATTGGTGTACTGGTCGTGTCCGCAAAAGTAAGGTCTCTCGCGACCAATACTACCCTTCTTTGTCGACTTAAGCAGCGGAGAAATCCGAAAAGCATGTCTGCTTGTTCTGTAAATTCAAGAAATCAATCCTTAGGTTTCTTTCACCCCTTGAATTCTTTTCTTCGACTGTTAGATTACAAAAATAAATGGATTAAAATAATTTTATATTAAAATATATATTTAAAAAAATAAAAAAGAACGAACACTGTGATTTAGCAATACTGGTGCTTGCGGGGATCGTTTATATAAGATTCTTTGGTCTTTTCCCCACACTTTTAAGATCCATGACCAGTCAAGTATCCTTGGTTTGCGTAACCTTAATTTACGATAAGCAGGCTTAGTATTATGTCCATTGAAATTCTTTGTAAATTGCGTCTTTCTTTAGCCTGTTTGCAAGGAGAAAGAAAGAAAAAAAAAACTTTATGATATCTGCTAACAGACCTTCAGTTGAAAAGTCCTTGCATTCTAGACGGGATTTGAATTTTATTGAGTGAGCTATAGAAGCCAATGTAAAGTTAAATAGTGAACAAAAATGGCTAATTAAATCTGAATCTTGTATCGCGTATTACTGTTACAATTTAAATTTTTTTTATTCTTTCAGCTCTCTCTTTGTGTGTGTGTATAAAAACTGACTTAGCTTGGCCGAATAAACCGTAAGGTTTATTCAGCTAAGTTAATCCGTGTGCATTATCTTATTCTTAGTATAATATTTAACTGATAAAAAAAAACATGGCTTTAACTAAATTTAATCAACATCTTATTAAAGTGGGCGCCATGGCTGATTGTTCCTCACATTATGGTGTCCGTTGACTTTTTTTTCCAAGCAGTGTATTCACTTTTTATAGAGAAAACGATTATCAAATATGACGTTACACAACAACAACAAAAAAAACTCTGCTTAATCCTGTGATGTTAGCTGCTGCTAGACAAATTCAAGTATACTTTATTCAGTATTTTCTGTGAGAAGGGGAAAAAAGGATTTTCCTCCAGAACATTTAGCCGTGGTTGTGTCTTCATAATAATGAAGCTTGATCTTTCCCCTCTTTCTTTATATACACATTGAAAGCCGGAAAATTAGTGAGCAGGTTTTATTTTATTTTTATTTATTTTAATTTTTTTTATGTTGCTCCCATCCATGAAATGAATAGTTCTTCCTGACACGTTTCTCTCATTTCATTCATCCTGCTCTTTTAATATTATTCTTCATATGTAATATGAAGTCGCGATGTGCAATTCAGGTCTCTGAAATATAATGATACCTAAGCACTTCTTTCAACATTGTTTTGAATGTAAACCATATGATGATTGCAATAGTTTCACACAAAACATTCTCTAACGAAAAATTTATGTTACAATACAGAAACGAGTTCGATTGTCTTTTTGCTTGTTTTTTAATAACGTTCAGTATTGGATTAATACGTTTTCCCTCTAAGGAAGACAGAAGTAATGAATCACAAGAACATGGATTCACACTCTAGGTAAGTATTCACGTTCAACAGACGTTACAAACTGTTGGTTCTGAAGAATGGTCAACATCGTGTTGAACAGCATTTAGTAAGAATACTTAGGGAACGACAAGATCAGTATTGCGACAGATCCAACAGTCTTTAAGGAGAAATTATGTAAATGAAAGAAAGGTGCTTTGGGGTGGCTGAAATAGAAGTTTACTGTGCATATATATAACAGATTAGTAGCAAAAATATTACGAATATATAACTTAAAGTTAATCTGCATTGAACAATCGTATTACTTAAATTAATGTTCACCTACGTTAATATTGCTTATCTCAATAAATATAACTGATTTCCAGAGAAAACTTAAGTTAGAATTACAAATACAACACCTACTAGCCCACACCAAACACTAAGAATAAAGAGTTTAGTCATCCAAAGGAGATTACAATGTTTAGATGGCATGCTGTCAGTATTATGTTATCAATCCACTTGTTCCTGCCCTCCCATCTCTATTCTTCGTCATTGTATGCAAATTGGAACAAACCTACAGCAGAAAAGAAGCAGTCGTGGGTCTCTCGACGACAAAAGACAGAATTATTAATATTCTCTAAACGACAAGGACTTCGAAGAAACGCATGGTTTACAATATAGCGAACGCGACAGAGACTTCATTGTGACATTCCCTCTCCCCAACACAACAGACCCATCAGTCATCCTTAAAGTGATTGAAAAGTTACAAACTGACAAGTAGTATAGTAGAGGTGAATAGATGTCTCTGTGCTTTCTCACTCGTCCGACCTTGTCTGTCAGCTCAACCCAAGGGATCAGACGGAGCGGCCGCACGAAAGACTGTAGTTGTCACGTGACAAATCATGTAAAATTGCGTAAGATGAGTGTCACAGCTCATGGTCGTTCCGCACGACCTTTAATGACAATGTTGTGGCTCACTTACACGAAACTAGAAAACTAATGCTTGGTTTAGGAATAAAATATTTTCATTTCTTATCATTTAGTAGTGAGTTATACTATTCTATTCACAACACAGGCATTTGTTTAACTTCCTTGAATAACAACAGGAATGTTTACCTTGAAAGGTTTCAAATATATATATATATATATATATATATATATATATATAAACAAGAAAGAAAAATTATAGAAATCCACTTGTATATATTCATGGTATGATTTAAAGAAATATATATTTATATATAAATAAGTGTCATATATTGCACTTAAATAAGTGTCATATATAATTTAAATATATATATATATATATATAAAATCAGAAAATAAAATAATCAAAAAGAAAAAAAAAGCCTATCACAAATGGTTAAGCAGTAAAAGATTAGAAGATGAAAAAGAATAAGAGCCATAGCTAAAAGAGAAGTCAGAAAAAGACAGAGAATCATGGAACAAATTTGTTTCTAATTTAGAACATGATTTATATAAAATAAGACCCAATGTATATAAGATTGTGAAACACTTAAATGCAGATACCAAAGAAAATATAAAATTAAACGCCAAATTGAAATTAGAAGAATTTCTAAATTACTACACAGAATTGTGGACAAATAAATATTTTAAAAAAGACAACTGGCAAATAATTAACGAATATGAAAAGGAAATAACTAAAGAAGAATTAGAAAATCAGCCTGAAAGAAACAAGTAACGGAAAACCACCTGGAGAAGATAAGCTAGGTTCAGAAATATATAAATACGCAGGAACAGGATTCAGAGAAAGACTTATTATTTTTAAATAAAATTTATTCAACTGGTATTCTCCCTCCCCAATAGGGCGATCATGTATAGATCCGGCTTTTTGCCTAAAAATAATAATAGAGAAAAGAAGAAAATACAATTTAGAAACACATATTGCATTTATTGACTTTGAAAAAGCATTTGACAAAGTTAAAAGAAACATATTATTTAACATATTAAAAGAAAGACAAAAACCAAATAATATCCTAAAAGCTATCACAAGTATATATGAAAATAATCAAATACAAATAACATTAAATCACGAGCTATCATATACGAGAGAGATAAACCAAGGGGTCCCGACAGGGATGCCCCCTGTCAGCAACTCTTTTTAATATCTACTTAAATGAAATAATAATAAAATGGAATAAAAATATACATCAAGGAATTAAACTTTCTCCTACAGTAAACTTAAACACTCTCCTCTTTGCAGACGACCAAATAATAATTACAAATTCGAAGATAACTTACAGAAAGCTATTTTAAATCTAAATGAGATATCCAAAGATTATGGTATGATAATATCAACAGAAAAATCAAAAACTATGGCCTTTAAAGGACAAGATCTTAGAACAGGTGAATTCATTTAACTACCCCAAGGATGTATGATCACATATGAAAATGAAAAAGATATAAACGTAAAAATTGCAAAATAATTAAAAATAACAGGTGTAATTAACTCTATATTTAAACCAAACCTGGTTCAAAAACAAACCAGGCTAAAAGTATACAATACATTAGCCTTACCGGTCTTAATGTATGGAAGCGAAATCTGGACAATAAAACAAAAAGACAAACAACAGCAGAAATGAAGTTTATGAGAAAAACTGCAAAGTATACCCTATTTGATCACAAAAGAAACGAAGAAATTATATAAGAATTAAACCAAGAACCAGTAATAGAAAAAATTAAAAAATATAAACATAAATGGATGGAACACGTTCAAAGAATGAAAACAGAAAGATTACCAAAACAAGCCTTAAAGTACAAGCCATTAGGAAATAAAAAACCAGGACGTCCTCTTAAACGATGACTTCTAAGGCCGGAACAGGCCATGCTAGGCCTAAATCCTTGATACGCATGATGATATATGTATATGTGTGTGTGTGATAATCGGCTTTTACTCGGTTGTTGTGATACATTTTAAAAACATAGATTTAATGACTAAAAACCGAGAAAACTTATAAAGATTTTAATAAGAATAATACGACTAGTTTCGGCTTATAACAGCCTTCCTCATGTATTCTTAAAGGACAAGAATAGTAATAAACATTGAAGTATCTAAACAAACTGGAAATTACAGGTAAAAATTGCCACACATAATTGATACATAAAAAACGTTGTATTTTTTCAAGTTGTTCTAACAGGCGTGCCATTGTTTATTGCAAGTGTGCATGCAGGCTCAGGTGAACGCCAATATTGAATAACTGCAGCATGGCTATCTGGGATGTTATAACTCAAATTGGTTTAAGTGGACAGGGTTCAGCAGGATTTTCCTTGATTCTACAATTTTCCTCTCAAACTCATCATCACAGCGAAAGATATTTTCTGATCTATCCCAGCAAACGGAGTGGCTTTGCAACTAACAAATCTGTTGAACAACGTATAGAAGAGCATAAGAGAGACATCTCTTACAAAAGATCTCATGCAACTGCGTTATCCAGTCATGTTCTTTTTTTTTTTTAAAAAAAAATCCTAATGATGATCAACAAAGCCACTCCGTTTACTGGGATAGATCAGAAAATATCTTTCGCTGTGATGATGAGTTTGAGAGGAAAATTGTAGAATCAAGGGAAATCCTGCTGAACCCTGTCCACTTAAACAACAATTTGAGTTATAACATCCCAGATAGCCATGCTGCAGTTATTCAATATTGGCGTTCACCTGAGCCTGCACGCACACTTGCAATAAACAATGGCACGCCTGTTAGAACAACTTGAAAAAATACAACGTTTTTTATGTATCAATTATGTGTGGCAATTTTTACCTGTAATTTCCAGTTTGTTTAGATACTTCAATGTTTATTACTATTCTTGTCCTTTAAGAATACCTGAGGAAGGCTGTTATAAGCCGAAACTAGTCGTATTATTCTTATTAAAATCTTTATAAGTTTTCTCGGTTTTTAGTCATTAAATCTAGGTTTTAAAAAAAATATATATATATCATATATTGCACTTAAATAGTTAAAGGAAAGAATGGGAGTTCATGTCGCTTATCATCTGCCTTAAAGGAAAGGACATTAAAGAGCAGAAAAAACTAACAATTAAAGTGATTAAAACGGTCCTTATAAGGCCTGGCTTAAAGGAGCGAAGCAAGAATGCTTTTCATCTTCCTCGTTATCTGTAGAGGACAGTGTAAGGATAACGTAAACGTGTTATTGAGCTATATAAATAAAGATCTGATCATGGCAGGAGGGTAACAGCAATAGCCGAGCCTCAGTTAGAACTTCATTGGCTACAGCATTGCCATCCGTTACCCCTCCCAGGGTACCCATTTTAGTCGCCTTGTACGACAAGCATGAGCTACATTGGGGCTATTCTTATGCCGGCCACCACATGGGTATCCGATTAAAATGGAAAAACTCCAATAACTTTAATATTAAATATATTTAATAAAAATAAAATGTGTTTGTAATTTTCTATCAAATAAGATGTTATACTTGTTGAATTTAAATATTTAATAATTCTGTTTTATTTATAATTAATGTTCCCAACTATTAATTTTAAGCTGAGGTTATCTAGATAACAAGATTTAGTAGGCAAATATCATTAAGTAATTTATCCAGTATTTCCCACGCAAGCGATAAAAATAAATAAATAAGCTAAATTCAGATTATCGAGTGAAACTCCCCTTTAATCTATAAGAATATCGCCTGATCAGCACCTGTATTAACTTTGCATGCACGTCTCATAAGATGATGTAATGTATAACTACACTAAAAAAAATCCGACAATTTTATCCTATTCTTCCCCCCCCCTTCTTCGATTAATCATCATTTAGTTCTTTGTCTTTGCCATCTTAAAGTGAACTTCCGCTCACCTAATCCTACATTTAGCACGTTTCTGAAGGAAACAAGAGGATATCATACTTGAATATCTACATTAGATTATTGGCATAATTAAAGTAATGAAAACATCGCTAAACTTTCATGTTAATTTATTTACCGAATAAAAGTATCGGGTGAGAATATAATCTCTACAGCTTTAAATGCCATTATAAAAACAAGCGTTCCGGTTAGATAAAGTTTGCTTTTATTATAACAATTAGTTAGTAAAGGATGTGTTTTGTAATGCGTGTATGAATAGGGTTTAAAACAATACCAACTGAGCGTCCTTATGCTTTGTTAGAATTAGTTTTCGCTCATATCTAGTACAGTTGTATACAGAACTTTTGAAATAGACATTCTGTTTAAACTTAGTGTGGTTTATGGATGACAGGGAGAATTTCTTTTGAACGCGAGTCATTTGTTGTTATCAATGAGAAAACACATTTATATTGTTCCATGAAAAACAGAAAGATAACACGTTCATTTATAGGCGAATAATGTACAGATGAATTATATTACATTGTTTTTATTCGTTAAGAAGTGTCCAATCGAAACTAGGCAGCTGAAGTTCGTCTGGTACATATTTTGTTACAATCACGTGACGTTGCGATATTAATAATAATGAAATATGAAGTTGCTACTATCGAAATAATTCTATTGTTTAAGTTGGACGAAAACTGAATCCATCTTTTCTTTTTTATTATTTTTCCAGGAGAATTCTCGAACAAGTGTATTCATCGTATTAAGTATTAATCCCAACAATAGCCGTACTATGCTGACCCTAAGTGACAAGATCTATTTCTGTGAATGTTTAATGTGAAATGATCGTTTCCTAGTTCTCATCTACTTAAGCCACTCTTGTCACGACTGAGTGCAGCGTTCAACTCATTGTTGAAGCGCATGGAAATCGCGAGACGATTTACGTACGCGACTCATCGTTAGGAAATGAATGAGAGGACTCGAGATCACGGACCCACAGCCTAATTTAACCTTATTATCTCTAATTATCTTCCTTCCTTCCTCCTTGATTTTTTTCTTCTTTTTGGCACGAACTTTCACGCATACATTTAACCACTTCCGCTTTTGAAAACAAATATAAATCCTATTGCCAAAGCCGATTTTGTCATTCATC
Organism: Typopeltis vanoorti; assembly: GCF_054136105.1. Classification (NCBI taxonomy): domain Eukaryota; kingdom Metazoa; phylum Arthropoda; class Arachnida; order Uropygi; family Thelyphonidae; genus Typopeltis; species Typopeltis vanoorti. The sequence continues at coordinate 41,475,019 of NC_143557.1, forward strand.
TATTCGACTCTTGAAACCCAAAGCAGGATGACCATAATTATTGTGGAGTATTATCTGGTAAAAATATCAGAGGGGTCTTTTGTTACGCCACTGGCTGAAGCCTCGTTTAAGTGACCAACCACTGGGATATTCCATAACACAGGCTCTAACATAGACTCCGAACATAACACGGCAACACTGAATGAATATTAAGTCCCTTTTTTTACTCGCGTCCACTTCGTGGTGACCTTTCTGCACACGCGTAAAAGCGAATAACGAAGTCTGGATTGAAGGGTTCGAGTTGCCATGGTGATATCTGTTCCATCGTCAACATTGCACCTCCCACCTAACACTGTTCGTCGTTAATTAAATTATGTTAAGACCTTCCCCCCCCCTACCTTTTTTATACGTCAATGTTTCTATTAGGTTGGTAATAATCAATCACCTTCACTCGTGCTATAGAATCGCCACATTCCGTACAAGGCACCTTCTCGCACATGTCCTCTGAAGGACGGTGTCATATTGCTACGAAACTGACACCATGCTGAAAGGAAAACGTGCAAGTTTGAACGGCCCCGTGCCTTAGGTCAATGGGGGATCAAGCTTGGATCAATTATTTTTAAGTCTGTCAAACCAATGTCGTAACATTACAGGGTTGTTGGCTTTGGCAAGTGTAATTGATAAAATACCTTGGGGACTTAACCTTCTCTTAATATAGGCGTCAAAACGACGGTTTTTTAAAGAACTCCCAACGGTCAAAATTAACCATAAATTTGGCCCACTGAAATTAAGGAGAATGTATAAATGTTTTCAGATACGGGACATATGGCAGCGGTAAAACATACCGAAATTAAATAGATCATATTTCTATAAAAATAAACACATTTTGATCACTGTTTCTGGGGTTTCAGTTGTTATGTGAGCTACAAAAGTGTCTCTGTATCGGGGATGAGAGAGAGGGGGGGGGGGTAAAGAAATAGGCATCCTTAAAAGAGTTGGATTTCTCTTTAGGCATCTGATTAGCATTACTGCGACTAACTCACCGATGTATTTAATATTAAAGAGAAGGAGAGAATCTGTGCCCTTTAGGGAAAAGGCTTGGGGGGGGGGAATACACGGAACCTTGCCGCGAAGAATAAGAATTCACTTGACTGAATAATCTTAAGATATTTCATAATATTCTTAAGTGGATCGATCTATGATGTTTCTTTGTTTTTAAAAACTTATTCACCCTGACTTGCACTGAATAACAATTTTTATGTATTAAATGATATTTTCTTCAAGAATAATCACCAAATCAGGTGATTACCATTGAAATTTGTTGTGCATTCTTATAAGGCCGATTTTAATAATTGTATTTTTCTAAAATTGAACTTGCAAAAGCATGTATATTTTTCATATAAACATGTACTCAGAATTAATTATAACATCATACTTTAATTATAACGGGGGGGGGAATACTTTACCAAATACTTTCTCTTCAGTCTAAAAGTCATGAAATTACTGTTGTTAGAACTCTAAAATATAAAAGTTTGTTTCCTGATGCTAAAATCGTTACCATTAGTTAGCGTTTTTTATCAGAATCCTGAAAGAATTTAATGTGCATAAAAAAGTTTTATAATTAACCTAATAAAAAATAAAAATGATTTGTGCTCCTGACAACAGACTGAAAAAAACCCTAATGCGCATGCTCACTAATGATAAATGTTTTCCGCCGTAACTCATTGTCATATTTTAATTGTAATACTATTTAAAGGTGTAGTATGTATTTCTAAGGAAGTATTTAAAATATTAAATTATGGATTAGATTAAATGTAAATTACCCATTATTATTTCTCAGAAAAATTAACTTTATAGGTAAATAATATAAAATTACGTATGCATTATATCACATCCATCTTAAACTGTGAAACAACTCTTAAATATTGCATAACAGTATGGTATTCCTGTAAGAAAATAAAAGATTAGCTACCAATACAAGCATAAAGGACTTTTACTGGTAGCTAATTTTAATGATTTAAAAAAATCAACTGCACCAATAATAGGTTGTATTAATTTTATTTCTGATACTGAATAACAGAAACCGTTTTTGAAATAAAAATTATTACACATCAACACCATAATTTTAAATCAGTTCTCGAATTATATAAATATTCGCTTAATCTTTTAATGAACATTGATGGGATTGGGGGGAATCAATCGACCGTGAGATGCGGTGATTGATTCATTCAATCCAGTACCCTTGGAGGGTAACGGATGGCAATGCTGTAGCCAAAGAAGTTCTAACTGAGGCTCGGCTATTGCTGTTACCCTCCTGCCATGACCAGAGCTTTAATAGCTCAATAACACCTTATCCCTACACTGTCCTCTACAGATAACGGGGAAGATGAAAAGCATTCTTGCTTCGCCCCTTTAAGCCAGTCCTTATAAGGATTTAATGAACATTGGAGTGAAAAAAAAAGTCCTTTTTAGGACTACCAGGGTAACAAATGGCAATGCTGTAGCCAATGAAGTTTTAACTGAGGCTCGGCTATTGCTGTTACCCAGCCATGACTGGAGCTTTTAGCTCAATAACACTCCATCCACACAGATTTTCTTCATTCAGATGACGGGATAAAGAGTCAAGGACTCAGTCCATCGCCCAGTTCTTATAAGAACTTAATGAACATTGGAGACGGGGAAAAAAGTCCTTTTTAGGACTTCCAGGGTAACAAATGGCAATGCTGTAGCCAGTGAAGTTTTAACTGAGGCTCGGCTATTGCCATTACCCAGCCATGACTAGAGCTTCTTAGCTCAATAACACTCCATCCACTCAGATTTACTTCATTCAGATGACGGGATAAAGAGTCAAGGACTCAGTCCATCGCCCAGTTCTTATAAGAACTTTAATGAACATTACTCCCCGTGTGGTTGCCGGGATAAGAATAGCCCCAATGTAGCTCATGCGTGTCGTAAAAGGCGACCAAAATGGGTATCCAGGGATGGCAATGTTGAGGACAGTGAAGTTCTGAGGATCGACTATTGTTGTTTCCCTCTTGCCATGATCAGAGCTTTATTATAGATCAATAACACTCTATGCTTACACTGTCCTCTACAGATAACGGGGAATATGAAAAGCATTCTTGCTTCGCCCCTTTAAGCCAGTCCTTATCAGGACGTTAATGAGCATTATATCATTTATTCGAATGAAGTTAAAATTAAGTTTTTCTTCTTTATATTAAGAAGTATTAATATATGCGAATGAAATTTTTTCTTCTTTCTTTTCTTAATATATTAAGTATTAAGAAGTATTTTCTTCTTAATATAAAGAAGAAAATACTTTGTTTTGTATGTTTTATAATTTATTTTATATTAAAATTAGAATTAAGTTGAAACGCTCAACTTCCATTGGAATTTTGCGATTTCTGTATTTTGTATGGGGAGGGTTGTAAATGTGCTCCGAGTGGGACCTGTGGGTTTAAAACTCCGGTTAACATTTAAAAAATAAACACACACATCTTTTATTGAACCATTTATGCAACAGAAGATACTACAACATTCTTCTAGGGGAGCGATGTTAAGATTGTGTGTGGAGGGGGACAGGACACAGCGGACGAATGAACATTTTATCATTCATGCGAATGAAGTTAATATCGCTGAGCTTTTAATGTCTTAGCAGACGTGGTTAATACTCAAGGAACAGAATGGTAAGAGAGATACTGACATTGCACAAAAATTGATTCTTGGATAATTTAAACGAAGATGCCCAACACTTTGCCTGCAGACATTTGGTCTTCCCTGGGTACAGGGGGAGCTGACAAAGGCATTGTAAATTCTTCCCCAAGTTCCATTACATGGTGTATCGTTATGTAGTAGCTCGCGGAACAATTTTAAATATGAAAGTTGGAAAGGGGAAAAAAAAAAAGAAGAAGAAAAAGAGCTAACAAACTTGAAAGAGGAAACCAACCGAGAAGGTAGTTTGGGATTAATTTGCATCGGCTTTATTTCTTTATATGAAAATTCGATTTAATGTTTGGTATTTCAATCTTTTAGTGCTTGATTTAGAATAAGCAGAGTATTACGAATTTATGTTTAAAGTGCTTCTCTTCACTGGATATTCATATTTTCCCCCTAATTACCAAAGTGTTTTCATTATTCTGCTTTTACGAGATATTTTTAGCTTCAGGGTTATATTCAATTCCTTAAGAATAAATTCCCACCCTTCTTTCTTCCTTACAAAAATACAGAGGTTCATTCTCCATTGAAATAGTTAATTATTTCAAATCCGTCAAGTCCCAGTCACCTTACAAAGCACATTTGTAACTACTGCATAATAATTCTTAATTGCGATACGTCATAATAGCGTAACGTGATTATTAATATCTGTTGGTTTAGTCATCAAAATTCGATCATGTAAGCAAATTAAGTTAGCCGCGATGTCTTCCGTATGGCAATATGAATCATATTTGCCTTATCTACGCATCACTGTTGTTTCCAAACTTTTTTAAATATCGGGTTCAGTTTCGATTGAAAAAAAAATGATTAGAACTGCAGTGCATTAATTTTGTAATAAAAAAAATATAGTACGCAGTTTCCCATGTTATTTCCATTCCATGTCCATAATATTTCCAACTTTAGTGTGAAAATTTTCTTCTCCATAGTTAACAGAAAATTTCTGAGCTCAGTTACATCGATGTCCCTGCTTATACTGTTGTCGTTTTCCCTTTTTTTTCGTAAAACAGAATCATATTATACCTGTGTAATTCTCGTTTCCACATCAGGGGTTACCGAGTTCTTTTCTGCTGTACTTAGCGTTTTATTTCCCTACCATCCCTTTCGAGCAGGTCGTGTGTTTTCGTCCGTCTTGGTTCAGTTAGTATGCCAACGATTGTAGAGAAATTAAAAACGAATTCATCTTCCACAGATGGCTGCCTGACCATTAAGTATTTAACCACCTGGTGGTAGTATTCAGAACCACTATCGGCACAAAGCAATTGTAGTGATAAAAATATTAATTTTGTTCGCGGTTGGCAGAAAAATTATACTCTTCCATTGGGAGAAATGACAAATTGGTCCTAGGAAGCTTGTTATATAACTTTACTCTAGGGTGTCTACAGAAATATTTGTAATTATACTTATGTATTATTTGAAGTTCGGATGTACAGTTTTTTTTTTTTTTTTAATGTAATATAATAAAGAAACAGCGAACAAGAAAAAACACGTTCAAAAAAAGTTTCAATTCTCACGTAGGACTGCCGCTTAAGGTTTTGGATTTAAAAAAAAAAACAATAAAAAAAGAATATACAGTATTACATAAGGATATTCAACTGTTTGAACACTTTTAAAGCTATTACTGTGGGAAAATATTTTGTTATAATATAATAAGAAAATTATATTTTTTGGTTTTTATAAAAACTTTATCCTAAAATGCACATTTAAATTTTTAAGCGTTTAGAATTTTTACCACTTCCTGTAATTCATTCAAACTTAATGCTAGGAGTCAATCTTTCATATTCAAAAAGTGAAGAGGTTTATATTCCGAATATTTTTTAATACAATTTCTTTTGAGAGTAATTTCTCATTTTTTCTGAATTTTTATAGTATATTATACTAGACAAAAATTGTATTATTATTTAATAAATAAATTTAATACAAACATACATACACACACACACACACACACACATATATATATATATATATATATATATATATACAAACCTGTTATAGTCATTTACGAATTATGCAATCTGCCGAAAGCTATTCCTAACGTAAACGAAATAGCTGACGATTTTGGAATGATAATCTCAACAATAAATAAATAAAGGCTTTGAAAGTTAAAGATCTTAGTACAAGAAACAGTTCTAAATAATTACGTAAACACATAGTAAAAAGATAATTTTTATTACTGATGATAAAAATACGCAAAAAGATTTATTTCAGTCTTAAAGTCTATAATTAGATATACTTATAATTTTTATCATTGCTTTTATGGTCAGTTACATTTGCTAGTTTTATCTTACACTGTTTTGGTATATCATTCCTTAATTATCCTATAGTTGCTATTGCATATTTAAAAATGTACCGAGAGTGTAGCGGCATGTTTCTTTAGATTTTAAACAAACGTGCTTGTGCCTGAAAGAGAAAGACAGATAATAATTGGTGGGAAGTCAGTTTCTTTAGCCTCAAGCAAGCGGAAGTTTATTTGAGCAGCTGGTTAGAAACATAATTTCTTATTGTAGTATAGCGTGCAAGTCAGTAGCCATTTTGTGATTATCGGTGTTTATTGTTATGTAATAGAGACGTCACATGGCGCCCTCTCTGAATTGTTCTGTCTGTTTACTCGTACACCAGGACTTCGATTGAAAAAATACACACATATATATATATACACACATATGAAACGCGAGTGTCAGGGGAGAAAATTAATTAAATAAAAAAAACGGAAAAATAATATATTTAAGAATACAAACATTAAGCAAAAAAGAAATTGAGAAAACAAAGAGGGGAAATACAATAATTACAATGGTAATTATACCTCTTATTTTTTGACGGGTCTTCCGTCACGTTAGCAAATATATAAATTGTTCATTGTATATATATATACAGGGTGTTCGGGATAAATTTGACATATTTATAATTAATTATATTTTTCCGTAAGTTACATGTATTAACACACACTTCTCTTCATTTAAAAGTTTGGACCCTTCTTCATTCATATACAAGATGTCAGAAAGGATGGATAGCTGGAACCCACCTGAATCATGGAAGAGAATAACTTGTATCATGATGATTCGTGCCCGCCATCAAAATAAGGATATTACGACTGCTGCCCAATGCTCCCTGAATACAGTAAAAACAATCAGGCATGAACTAGAGACTTGCAATGGTGACTACGAGGATGTAGCAAGAAGAAAGATCCCTAGCAGACGATCTGATTGCGTTCGTACAGCAGAATTCCTCGCAAATCTGCAGGAACAGGTGTTGAAGAACCCTGGCATTGGAATTCGGGCTTTGTTCGTGGAGTTGCTAACTGTAGTCAAGCCCTGGATAACAAGGGTAGCCAATGGTAGGCCGTATGTATGGCAGCAGGATTCGGCCCCTTGCCACACCTCTGGGAAAAGTCAAAAATGGTTGTCTGAAAATTTCTACGACTTCACCAGTCCAAATGTTTGGCCTCCAAACTCCCCAGACCTTAACCCCATGGATTATTTTGTATGGGGCGCAGTTGAAAAAGACACCAATCGCACTTCCAGTAATACAAAAGCCCAGTTAATGGATAAAATTAAAACAGTTTTTGCGGCCCTTCCCAGGGAGACTGTAGCATCAGCTTGTTCGAGGTTCCGAAGCAGAATTGAAGCTGTGATCGATGCTAATGGTGGTTATTTTGAGTAAATCTTGTTGATAGTATTGTAATTAACTCTGCCTGTAATGTTTTTTTGTCAATTCATTAAATTTAATAGATACAAAGAAGATTTTCTTTTTCCTTACGAAACTGTCAAATTTATCCCGAACACCCTGTATATATATAGAATTGTACAAAATGCAATAATCTACACCAATATTGATTGCCGGTAGTAAAGGCCAATTTGATTTCATGTAGACTTCCTATATAATAAATCAATTTTTGTTCAGTAATGACATTAAACTATTTTTTCCATAATTAGTGTAATAACTCATGTTATAATTTCGAAAGTTATACCAAAGAGAGTTAAAGGCTTCAACTTGCTATTGAAGCTTATTAATAAAGAAAATAAGAAATATATATATATATTTTTTTTTTTTAAATAAAGTTTACCGTTAGAATCGTTATGGTTTGAAAGAGACCTCACGAAGCAACAAACCCTTCGGCATGAGTTGCCTCGGTATTGTACTACTTGAAAAGATATTAACTCCGACGAGTCGGTATCATACCCTAAACGGTATTAAGGGTTCCGCTGATCTGGCATTCATATTATGTAAGAATTTTTACATACAAATATACGCAATTAAAGTTCCGTCACTACCAGTTGAAACGGCGAACATTGAATCAATTGCAACTTCGATTACGTATGATAAGAATATTTGCTTGTTCTTCAGATTTCGTACTCTATCATTCTAGTATTTCTTTTAATCTTATTGTTTAAACAAGCCTCTTATCCGATCCCCTCTTTTTTCCCTCTTCGTTCTGTCACTTTCGATATTTTCCCACCTTTTAAAACACCAGCTGTAGGGAAAACCGTTAATTGGTGCTGGTGTATCATTACCCTGAAGCAACTGAAGCGAATATTATTATTACAATGTTCCGGCAGTTAATTAGCGTCCTTTGCCTAATTAGATTCCTCCGTTCATTTTTTTTTATTTTTTTATTTTTATTTTCTGGAAGCAACCAGACTAATTATTTGCATGGATGTCTTTCGTAATTAAGCACATTTCACTAGTGGGACTCTTTAATCCAACACGCCCTCTTTAGGAAAAGATGTACATTTACACCATCACAAGTATTATTTAATGCTATCTATCCATTTTAACTAATAAATTGAGTTAAACGGCAGTCGTAGATCGTTAATAGCTCTTTAATCCAAATGATATCGTAATGCCTAAGTACTTTTTTTTATGTTTTAAACGCCAAGTAATAAAACCATAAAATTTCATATGATCAAGTGCGGTGGCAAATAACTCATTCGCTCTGTACGTGAAAGAGGAAATGAACGAAGGACAAAAATATCCGCCTCCTTTTATTTGTTTGCTTATTTCCCTTAAATGTAACATTCAGGTATTAGCAGGACTTGTAGATAAGCAGAAAATCAAAAATCGTGGCTATTTTTGTTGTTTCTAAAACTAGTTAATGCATTGCTTTAAAGGTAATCGCATTTAGTTTAAATGTTTCCATATTATATGTGGGAATACCTAACTGTTTATTTTACCCCCCCCCCTCCCAGAGTACTGCAAATCTGGAGTGATCGTGTTAGATGAGCGAATAATTTTCATGTTTGGGTACATCATAAACGTTATATTAACTAAGAAAAGTTGTATTTGCAAATGTCTTTTTTATTCTACATAGCATTTTGATACGCTTATAATTCTAATGCATGGAGTTGTGCAGTCACTATGTGACTGTAAGGGGTTAAACAATGTGAGAGGTATTACGTTACAGGGAACAAGAATGCAAACAAACAAACAAACAAAAAAGTTGACGTCTCGTGGTCTAGACAATCTTGGGTTTATTTTAGTTATCACGAAATAGTAAACGTGGCCCGATATATAATGATAAATATTCTCTACTAGTCTTCAGTTTTTATTACTGCGTTATTTGCTCACCAACTAACTGGATGTTTGTGAATGCCTTGATGGAAGATGAGTTTCATCGACCGGTGTGAGACTACCGCCTTGCAAGTCTAAAATGGCTTTAAAAAGTTCTACTGGATAATCTAATCCTTAGACCATCACTGTTAACCTGCAATAGGTTTACAACCTTATCTGAATCTAATACATAAAAATTTACATTCGCACAGAAATGTGATTTAGTAGTTGAAGTTCTCAACACAATTTAAGATTAAAAAAATCTGAAATAAAAGTATTGAATTTTTAAACAGGGCAGTGAACCGACCCACATCATACAGTCGAACTTAATGAAGACAGACCATTTCGATATCATTATAACCATCGCTCTAAGGTATTCTGCAAACATGAAGTCATGTTAGTCAGTGTTAGTGTGCTTATTATGAAAGATAACTGTTTCGTTCACTCTAATACTGTGGCACGCAGCGACTATAACATTTAGAAGAGCGACGTTATTCGGAGGGCCCCAGTACTTCGAAAAAGTTGGAAAATCAATGTCATAAAAATAAATTATAAAATACTTTTGTAGTCTTATGGGAAAGCGAGAGCCACTGTTTCAGTCGATATAGAGGAAGCTAATCAGATGGAAAAACGTGGATTCAAATCCCGCCTAAGACAAGAAGTGTAACAACATCAGAAATCATTTACGAAGTGCACGATAGGGTATTGCTGTTTTAAGGATACTTGTGACATAAGACTGAATAATAAATGCACGTAAACACAAGAAAGATATTTAGTGATGTTATATCACTAAGTATGAAAAAAGAATCCAAGAACATCAATCCTCCATTCTTCACAACAAACCTGAAAAGTCTGGATTGGCTCAGCACTGGATTGAAACTGACCACAACATCCATTGGTCCAGGACTCGCCTCTTACATAGATCCCGTTATAGGTTTGAACGTTTGTTCAAGGAAAGCGTGGAGGCCTTGTTCCATCGTCCCAACTGTATATCTATATCAAAAATCTGGTAAAGTCTAATCAAGATTACTCATTAATTTTTTTTTTTTAATCATGGCTCTACTTAAATATTCCGTTTCATATTTAGTGATTAACATCACGCGGCTTGTTCTATTGTTAATATTCAAGGTTGTATTTTTTATAACTGTTCTTGTAATACTACTGAGGATGGTCTGCTATTTCCAGACCGAAATATCTGGTTAATTAAATATCTTTCTTGTGTTTACGTGCATTTATCATTCACGATATGGTATTGGATGACCGGCGAGTCAAAATGCGTGAAATTGCTGACACTATAGGCATTTCAAAATTAAGTGTAGGATATATTTGTCATGATGAATTGCAAGAAAAAGGTTTGCGCAAGATGGGTGCTGCGCTTGCTCACAGCAGATCAAAAACGCACTCGCATGAAAATCTCTGAACAGTGTTTGGAACGTTTTAACAAGAATAAAACTGATTTTGTGCGTCGATTTATTACCATGGATGAGACTTGGATTCACCATTACACACCAGAATCCAAACATTAGTCAAAATAGTGGACAGAAGTCAGTTGTTCAGCGCAAAATCGGTTCCATCAGCAGGAAAGGTCATGGCATCGGTGTTATGGGATGCTAAAGGCATTTTGTTTATTAATTATCTTGAAAAGGGTAAAACAATAACCGGGGAATATTATTCCGATCTTTTAACCAGACCAGTCGAAAAAATTCGTGAGTAAAGACCCGGATTTCAGAAGATAAAAATCATCTTTCATCAGGACAATGCACCTGCCCACAATTAAGGCGTCTGCACTATGAATTGTTGGAAAATCCACCCTATTTCCCAAATTTGGCTCCCTCTGACTTCTATCTCTTTCCAAAACTAAAACTCTTCCTCGCTGGTCGGCGTTTTTCTTCGAATCAAGAGGTGATTGCAGCTGTAGAGGGATATTTTGCAGATCTTACTGAGAACCACTGCAGGGACGGGATAAGAGTGCTGCAGCATCGCTGGAATAAATGTGTTAGTCTTAAGGTAGATTATGTTGAAAAATAATTTTGAAATTATAAATTCGTTTTTTCATTGTTAGGCCGAGAACTTTTCAGACCACCCTCGTATAAGATACTTATTGAGCAAGGCAACTGGAAGCTACCTTGTTCTATAAGTCCCTAGTAATGTAGCATGAGTACTCTACTAACCATAAGGTTGAGGAGAGACGAAGCTGCTCGTATTGCAATATTAAACGCGTTGTAAACCTCTTAGGAAGTAGTCAATTAGAACCTTGTATTAGTTAGAATGCAGAAAACGACGGAGAAACTAATAGTCAGGAAAATTTTAAACTTGTTTAAAGATTAAGCGGATTTGAGTTCATAACTTCGTTACTACTCATACGATAAGACAATTTTAAAAAGGTACGATGGCTCCTCCTTTACACATTTAATTTCTCTATTATTATAGTGAGTAAGGAGATGCACACAAACGAGAGTCTACTTTACATTGCTCATATGAAACACGACCTGTTTTGGTTTACAACGTCAAAAAAAAGTATTTAAATTCTTTCAGAGATTAAACAAAAATAACATTCTATTTTGTACAATTTTTTTACATTTTTTTTGTGGGGGGGGGACACATTCAAGACAGCAGGAACCGCTTCAAAACGCTGTGATATGGGAAAAAAAAAAAAAAAAAAAGCGGAGCATTTCTCAGATTCTAGCCTTCCCCCTTCTTCACAAAATGCATTTAAAAGGTAAGTAGGTTTTAGATAATCAGAACGTCTACTTTGCACAAATTTTAGACATTTCTTCCGTCTGTATACAAGTTATTCTAGGGACTCTGGACAGATTTTTATTGAAATTTGATATTCTTAATCGTTAAAAATTGTCGTCGAATTATTCCAGTTTTTGTTGCAATCAAATCTTTTGCAATAGCATTACTTTGGTTGGATGTAATATCACGAAATACTGGATTTATGACAAACACGGGATTATGGCTGCGTATTTCCATTTTGATTACAATCTGATCGTCTTTATTGGCAGAATAATTAATATTAATATTACATTATTCATAATATAGAAATTTGATTTCCTTAAATGATAATAAACTTAAATTCCGAATTAGTTTGACAACATTTGATAAAATTTAGTATTTAGAATCAGTATGAAAATTTGCAATTTCAGTTTAATCATTTTTATTTCATTAAGTTAATAAATTTCGATACTTCGTACTAATGTTAAGTTATATCACAAAAAATAGAAGTTATGCAGAAATAATAATATTGAAACAGGAGCAATCTTCCAGAAGTCGAGGTGATCTTAACAGTTAAAAAAGGAACACATTTTCAAATACTGATACTCGTGAAACAAATGAATCAATTATATCAAACATGTATTGAATATATTTCGGATGACAACGCATGCACTGATTGTTGTGTGAAAATAGAACCTATTTGTTGCCATAGGAACATGACGTCACATTCGTTTTACCCGATAATAAACGAAACCATTTTATTGTATATCCGATCGTATAGCGAATGGTAAACAATACATTTTGCTTAACGAAGGGGCTCTTGGATTGCTTGTTGGTATGACAATTCAGTTCCATTCAGATGAAAAATGCATCACCTTTTGATACAGAGGAAGGTGGGGGGGGGGGAGTATCAAAGTTACCGAACGTAAATCGAAACATATAATCAAGGATGTACTAACCTGAACTCTCGATTCCACTAAATCCAGCCTCATTGCTAGCGCCTCTCTCATAAAGACATCGGGATAATGGCTAGCCTCAAAGGCTTTTTCTAATTCTTCTAGTTGCCAACCGTTGAAGTTTGTTCTTGTGCGACGTCTCTTCATTTGACTGCTACTTCCCCCACTGCTACTACCACTTCCTGTACAGTCCCTATCACCATCTGGACACAAACAATGAACAAAATTACTATAAGTACATAATAATGTAGCTAATTCTTAAGAAAATAGATTAATACTAATAATAAATTATTCTAAAACATAGGAATAATCAGGAAATTATTAAAAGCACGCATCAAAAACACAGACAATTGTAATTTATTGAAAAACGCAAAGGTAATTCAGGATATATCCGCACTTTATTCATTACAATTGACATAACAACAACAGAGAACATATAAGTACGTCATTTGTTAAATAGTTGGCATGATCTCGGTTCATTTGGTGTACAAGTCGTCTCTCAGCAAAAAAATAAAATAAAATGAAATAAATTTCATCGCCTTTGACTCTTAATCGTTGGCCAAGCAAACCGACTGCAGTTGTTGATCCGCAGACGTCCCCGGCATTAAGATACTTTATGGTTCTTACCACGAACCACGTGGTAAGAACATATTTAATGAACTATGGTGTATTGAGACGATTCACCAAACCATAGCACATGGCAATATTAGGCGAACAACAGACAGGCTCTGCTGAAGACATTATTAGGAAGAGTGACGTGTAAGAGGGAACAAAATAAAGATAAATCTTTATTTATTTATTTTTTTCTCTTCAGTCTTTACGGCATGCAAAGGAACAAAGGATCTGTCATCCTATCACCCCTGGTCCTGTGTTTCTTTTCGCCTTTTACCGTTACTCTTGGCGCTGGCATTCTGTGGGTCGTGACTACAGGTCGGACTTAAGGAGGGGGGGACGTCATTATTTTAGGGGATCTTGGCAATAGTGTATCTCGACGGCTCGAGGCGGCAGAAATAATTAAATTGTCAGAAGTCAGAAGGCGCTAAAGAATTATCGCTAAGACTGGCTTAGGTAAATGGAGAGGGGAGGGCTAAACCCCACGTGGTGTGAGCCTCCAAGTGATTTGTTTAGCAGCATTCGACCCTGGGCCTGGCTGACTTCCGCGCGCTTCGACACCCATGTTTCATGTTTGACAGCGGCCATAGATCAAGGTTTAACCCGCTTGCACCTTTGATCCTTTCCGGCATCCAGTACAGGTAAACCTCAAGGGTGGTTCTGGAGGTTGCGAGGAACGCTGTGTTTCTAGACGAGACGTGTTTAAATCTTGCCGTCGATTAAAACTGTCGGTGGGATCGGGGTGCAATACACCCGTAATTTAATAAGGCATCGAGGATTCCTGCACGTAGTAAGGTTAGTGGCTACCCACGAGGTTGTTAAGAGAGGAAACGCTTCGGTGGTAACTTGCAACGTCTGATGCTTACTTGAGGGTAGCGGAGAGGGACGACCAAAGAAAGAGAAGTCTTGAGAAGAGATGGATGTTGCGTCCTCTTTATGGGGTTGTTTCAACGGAGGTCGCATTATAAATAACCTCGTCATTGGCGATCTTGAAAAGAGATCTACTCAGAGACAGAAACACTCATTAGTTTGTACGGCTTATAAATGCACAACTACGAGACCCGTCGTACCTCGAGGGGCTGTTTGATTAAACTCGATCTTAATGTGTTTTGCCTCGCAGGTTTCAGTGCTTGACTGAGTCGCTCATACATCAAGTTCTTGGCGCGTTTTTGAGGCGAAGGAAGTATTTCGATACTTTAGGGAAGCGTCGTAAAGAGTCCAAATTATGTCTACGCCGCTCAAGTAAAAAAATAAATAAATAAAAAATCTTAACGATTCTCCGTTGAAAAACTTTTTTGCGAAATTTAAGATCAAACACAAATATTCTATAGATGTTTATTAAACCCAGACCGCTTCCGTTCCTTTTTTTAAGTCAACCTGCTGTAGTATGCTAAGAAAATTGTACAAATAATTATTGGAGGAGAAATTTTCATATCAGGGAAAATGTAATGATCAAATACTGCATATAGTTCGAGTAAAAAGAAAAAAAGTCAGTGTTGACACCATCAAATACATTGTCGTATGAGCTTAATATGCTTCGAGGATATTAAGTTCATGGCAAACTTGCGCTAACACAATATATTGCATTAGAATGTTTCCCATCGTATCTCTCTCGTAAAGTGGGCAACCCTAGAAGAGATCTTAGATGAAATTCACGTCATCAATGACCACATCACCTTTCAAATGATGTAGAGATCGATATACATAGCTAACATCCTAAAATAAAATACCTTTCAATACGGTCACATATTTCATAGAACACACGCAATTGTTTCTCCAGTTTTAGATGCAGTTTTCCTGATGTGACAACAGATGTGCTTCAAGAGATCATCGTAAGAATTGCATCAAAAAGAAAAAAAAAAAGTTTTAAGTATTCTGAAAATCATCTCCAGTTAAGTATTTCAACTTTATTTTCTTCAAATCCTATCACAACAGCATCTGTCTCATGCCATGGTGCGTTGTCTTGTGGAAAGAGACTTGCATTTGTACTAAAAAACTACCAAAGTGTAAGAAGCGTATGAGTTTTTATCTCGTTATCCAGAACTACTGCATATCCAATGGCGATCATCCTTCCAGTCATTCCAACCAGATACAAATATGACCATACCAGAAGAAATAGTTCCAAACTATTACGCCTCCTCTACTAAACTTTATAATTAGGATGGTTCATTAAGACATGAAACATCCGCTGTACCCACAGTCACTCATCCAATTAGAAAAAAGGGTGAAATGCGATTCGTTGTTCCATATCACGGACTACCATTGCTTTATGGACCAGTCACAACCAGTGAAGTCGGCTCCGTTCATTGCAATAGTTGATGAATAGCTTATGTGCTGTTCTTTTAAAGCAGTGCCTTACTACTGACTTGAGACTACTTGTCGACCCTTTAAGCACATCTTGATTGTGTCGACATTTAACTACTCAGATTTTCCTACCATCATATTCGAACATTCTTTAGTCTGATATTAGTTTTCTGGCATTATCATAGTTGAAGCGATCGTGTGGTTTTAGCCTTTCTGCTGTTAGGGGCAACTATATACGCCATCATCTAGAGAAATGACTATAAACAAGGTGGTTTCCCGTTGCCTTTCTCGCCGTACTATATCCTATGTTTTCACGGGGCCGGTTTGCCAGTCGAAGCGGTAGCCTCACTTAAATAACAATGATTTGGGGATGTAATAATTTTCTAGTGTCCATTGATATCTCAAGCTACAACAGCACTTCTTTTGATGTAAGTTTTCTCTTTTGTCATTTGGTGTTGCGATAGAGGAATATGCGTAATCAGTTGGTTTCATTTAAAGGGGGAAAAAATACGGAGGTGTCCCAGTACTTACTTCATCATAACTAATATTAAAATATAGAAATATCTGCCACCAAAAGCCACTGTATGTTTAAAAAAATATTTTATCATATGTTCCCCCCCCCCCTACTAATGTTGGATAAAGTGTGAATCGACAACATATCTTCCCGAGTATAATACCTTTAAATGGGTATTATTAAGGGATGTTCCGTGATTCTTTATCATACTAATACCCGACGAAGGATACATGAAAGAGCATAAAAGAAAATATAAGGAAGAAATAATTATTTTAAAGGAAAACAATGAAGGCTATTCAGCTTAGTTTAGTGGATTTTACTATTCCACGTGCATTTATTATACTTAATAATATTTTAATGGTTGTTTTATGCATAAGAATAACTAAATATTCAATACACACAAACTTGCACTTCATAGAGAATGCTTTTCAGACAGATAATAGCAGATCTGCCGTCATCGACATAGGCGAAAATTGCTAAACGGCTGACAATACAATTGCTAACCCGAATATGACGTTTTATATTTGTTTGGAATTCTGATTAGTAATTATTGATGCCACACAACACTTCGCATCAAAACAGTTGTCATCGTTTTGCAAACGACGGTTAGAGGTGGCATAACATTGCCAGCTTGCTTCAGGAAGTTACTCTATTTTTGCAAGTGGTTTAGTTGTTTTCAATTAGGAGATACGTTTCTCTGTAAATTGATGGTGTTTACAAAAATCCATATCTTAGTGAAATTTAAACTTAGATTTGTACTATGGAAAGTGTGACAGAACCTGTTACATACGCATGAAAAAAAAAAGAAAGAAAGAAATAGCTTGTATCTGTATCAAAAATACATTCTATAGCTGTCAATGCCCATACAACCAGCTCATTGTATAGATTTTTTTTTTTTTTTTTTTTTTTGGACACGATAGCGTTGTGGTACCTAAATACTGCATATCTGTGGCATCTTGTCTCTATAGCATCCGCCAGAAAAATTAGGAGCAAAATGGTAGTGACGTCTTCCCAGAGATAAATGAAACATAGATGTGGGAGATGATTCTCATCACCATTGTGAGACCTGCCCCTGAAAATGGCTTTGAAAAATATTTTTCTTTGTGTCTAAAATGCTCTTTCATTTTCTACATATATCGATATGAACATTCTGAATATAAATGTTATATAACTGGCGATGAACGAGACAATGTTTCAAATAAACCTGCATTAGCCTCGGAATGGTGATATGGCAGTAAAGCAAATAGGAATAACTGTCTTGTTAAAAGCTAGATGCGTGTCATCCAGATAAGTACCTCTTATACAGAAAGGGCAAGAATAACAAGAAACTTTCAAATCTCAATTGATGTGAACCGACAAATGATAGTCACGATGTTTGAATCATTAAAAGGATGTATTGACTGACGCCACATCAGGACTCCTTTCTCTGTCAACAGCAACAGTTCATGTACCTAAGCAGTAGTTGCACGTGTTTGCAACAACCTAATCAAAAGCCACTTCCAAAAGCTGTCATGTTGGATAATGAGCAACAAAAACTTGTAGCCCACGTGCGGACAGGCTAACCTTTAATCTACAGCTTAAAGTGGAGAAAAGAGGTGCGATCAGAATCAATTAGCTTGACGTGAAATGCCACCTACTAATTGTCTCCTCGCAACATATCAGGCTCGGGGAGGGTGGGGGGACAACGCAAGTATATTAAGAACTTGTGGGTTTTGCTTACTGGTCAAGCAACATTCCTTTAGCGTCAATTAATTTTTTTTTTTTTTTTTTTCTGTAGGCGGAATATTGTAGAAGGAAGTGAATCTGCTCGAAGCTGACGAAGGTGAAAACCCACCAGTTTCGGGGAAAATAATTTCACCCTTGTGATAAGTGAACTCATTAATTTTTTTAACGAGTCGGCTCCTCAAGTGGGATACTCTCGTTAGGGGACGATGAGTAAGTTGGATGGAAGTTTTGACGCCGAGTTCGAGGCTAAACCACACCCTCTACACAAATATCATAATCGAAGGGAACATGATTTTTTATTTTTTTATTTTTTTTTTTTTTGAAATGTGCTACAGTAGATCGAATAGTAATCTGGTTATGCTTGTTTCGAATGTAAATCACTCGTACCTGTCCTCTAGGAAAGGGATATTCGAACGTCAGATTTTCTATAGGAAAGACTAACAATCAAATTGTTTCAATTATTGACTGTTGCCGTCATTTAGAGCTGGTTGTTTCGAATTATGGCCAAAAAAACTAAGCATATGAAGCCACTGTATTTATGTCTATAAACTGATGGACTGGGCTAACTTGCCTTCAGCTTGAAGCACTTAGTGGCCGAATGTATAATGCCTTCGTATTGTCAACGTAGTATTTTAATACGATTGATTCGTCATGTGATACTATCATGCTACGTTGCTGTGGTTTTTGTAGGATTTAATTCAACCTGTGGTTTAGAGTCAGTAACTCGCTTCGAAATAAGAAAAACTACTAATTTAGATCACGTTGTCTGTGGCACAAGCCTAAGAATTGTGTGTGCTTCATATAATCTGATGCCACAGCATAAGCCGTAATAGGTTGTAGAACAGGATTCAGGTTCATCTCATCCTTGGCTTGCCAGGATAATTTCTGCAGTGTTTCTAATGTCTACGTCATTGTCGAGACTTGGCTACGAATAAGTATTTATTTTAGATACACACCGTTTTAAAATATGGTCCGAGGAGACTGCATAGCCTTTACATGCTGGTAATAGATATCCAACGTTTCGTGAAGCGGGTTGATATTTCAAGGCAATAAAAATAGAAACTGTGTGATAAAGGTTGAAAAGTTTCCTGAGGATCGGGTGTGTGTGTGGGGGGGGGGGGGGACTGGATTGGAAATGTTTATCAATCAATGTATTGACAAGACAAAGATGAATGTGGCTTTAGCCAAAAATTAACAGAATTGACCAGCGAAATATTGAACAACCATCACGCGAATTAAAAAAAAAAAATGAAAAGAAGGACTTAAATCTTTCTGCTATTCCTTCAGATATTACAATAGTCACATCGCCTATGCCACGGTTATATGGTACTGCAGTTAAGAACGACATTGTGATCCTGCAAAAGCGCGAAAAAGCAAACAACCCTGACCTGGCCGTAGCTGCTCATATATCCTAGTGTTATATGCACAGTTAAGTTTGACAAATGAAAGAGGCTTCCCAGTACTGCCCATTCACTCTATCCGTGCCATTCCAGCCCACACATTATGGCTGGCAGCGGATACCGTCGGTCAGCCTTAACTAGACCTGATCGTAACCATAGGTTTGTCCTTCTTGGCGGACGATCTTCCAACTCACCCCTATAATAAGGAGATAATAATGGTCGTGGTTTTGAGGGGAGTGGGGGGAAGATTTCGAAGAATGGACGGCGGTGTTTTCGGCCCTGCCTTCCGCTTGAGGACGAATGGACGGAATACGTGCGAACATCCATAACTCATGACCTGCAGTCGCTGAGCTTTCAATTACTCGAGGGGACGACGCAGGAAAGGGGGAGGGAGGGGGTTGATAGCCAAGTGCCAAATGACCCGGCATAGCTACTTGGAGACAACAAATGCCTCTGACGGTTGTCGGCCGGTCTGCCTTAAACAAACTAGAAATCGACGTCGGCGCAGCATTTACGAAGATCGTGACCAGAAGTGTTTAAATATCCTGATTGACCCTCGCAGATGGCAGTAATTCCAGTAAGCAAACACGTTCCCTCGTGAAAGAGTTGATACCAGGGTTCGCTGTTTCTCAGGCATCTTTTGAAGCTCGAGTGCTATAATTTGGAGGATTTCTAGTGCGGCCATATGCCAAGACGCGGAGGAAGTCGTTGCGATGAGAAACTGTCGAGGTTCTTCGCGATGCGGACCGTGCGAAGGTCAGCACCTCGTTAATGAAGAGGTGTGTGCGCGAGGGTCATTTAGATCCTACGAAATGTTTGCAGTGTCTTTGGAACCAGGATAAAAAGGGACCTAATGAACTTGAAAACACATTATTGAAATAGGAGTTTTTTTACACAAAAGTAACGGAATTGACTGAGGAACGAAAATATCCAAAAATCAGTATTAAGAAAAGAAACAATATTTCAAATCCTTGAATTCAATTTACATCAATTGTGTTAAATTCTCTGAGAGATGTTGTTTTGCAAAATAAATAAATAAATAAAATAAAATAAAAATTAATAATTATTAAACCGATAAATATGTTTCCCAGTCTTATTTTATGACTTATGGTCATTATTCTTAGTGTTATCCCGAAGAAAGCAAAATCTATATATTTTTTTTATTTTTTTGGCTAGGTGGGTGAAACAAGAATGCTTTTCATATTTCCTCTTTATAGAAGCTCTGGTCATGGTGGTAACGGCAGTAGCTGAGCCTCAGTTAAAACTTCATTGGCTACTGAATAAGTAAAGCCAACTCTAAAAATTAGGACGATTCCTAGACCACTCCATAGTGGCCGAAAGACCGTCCAACTCAGCGTTGGCTTCCCCACCACCGAGCAGAACCGCTCATATTCCGAAGAAAAGCATTCATCGACAAAGCCCCTCACCGGGCCGGGCCGTGCCGGAAAGTATTTTCCCCGGAGACTCAAATTGCTCCCTTAAAGCAAAAACTCCAGAGGGTAATAGCAACACCCGCGTCTCAGTTAGAACTTCATTCAAGGCTACAGCATTGCCATCCATTACCTCCAAGGGTATTAATCACCGCATTTCACGGTCGATTACCCCCATCCAAGCAAAATTCTCTTATAGTCCTTATAATAAGGACTGGCTTAAAGGGGCGAAGCAAGAATGCTTTCCATATTCCCCGTTATATGTATTTGTAGAGGACAGTGTAGGGATAAGGTGTTATTGAGCTATGTAAAGCTCTGATCATGGCAGGAGGGTAACAGCAACAGCCGAGCCTCAGAACTTCAGCATTGCCATCCATTACCCTCCATTCATTCAATCCAATACCTTTACAAGGGTATTGGATTGAATGAATCAATCCCCAAGCAAAATTTTGTTCCTTTTGATGGAATGTATGATTTTGATACAAAAAAAAATGACAAATTTAGCGATTTATCCTTAAAGGGGCGAAGCTATATTGCTTTTCATATTCCCCGTTGTCTGTAAAGGACAGTGTAAGAAGAAGGTGTTATTGAGCTATAAAGCTCTGATCATGTCATGGCAAGAGGGTAACAGCAATAGCAGAGCCTCAGTTAGAACTTCATTGGCTACAGCATTGCCATGCATTACCCTCCAAGGGTACTAATTTTAGTCGCCTCGTACGACATGCATTAGCTACATTGGTGCTATTCTTATCCCGGCAACCACACGGGGGAAATTTAGCGATTGGTCATTTTCATATCATACATATCAAAATCATACATTCCATCAAAAGGTGTGTATTAAGAGTGTCAGAGAAAAAACCGAATGTTTATTTCGAAAAATCATTGAAAATAGAAAAAACGAAATAAAAATAAATCTTACTTTGAAATGCTTGCTATCATATTATTCAAAGCAGATGTTGAAATTAAGAAAATTAAAAGAAATCCAACAATTACAAGCAGAAGGCAAGATAACGCATTCTTCATAATAGGCATCATTAAATGCATTTTGTTTAGTTGCGTTTATCACGTTTAAAGTGTTTACATTTTTTGTTTAATCGATTTGTTAATTTCATGTTTAATTTCATATTTAGTCAGATAATTAAAATTCTTCTGGAATATAACCAATTTATGCAAATAGTCAATAGAAAAAAATGAACACCATAATTACGACAATGTATTTATTTATTCAAAACTATTTTGTTGTTGTGTGTGCATAATCAATATCAACCAACCAA
This sequence comes from Typopeltis vanoorti, assembly GCF_054136105.1. NCBI lineage: Eukaryota > Metazoa > Arthropoda > Arachnida > Uropygi > Thelyphonidae > Typopeltis > Typopeltis vanoorti. The sequence goes on from NC_143557.1 coordinate 41,497,192, forward strand.
TCAAAATTGACTACTTAACTTGATTACATAACTAAGAGAAAAATGACGCGGCACAATACGTTTTTTTAAAAAAAAATTGTACGTAACTATTGAGTAGTAACTTCATTTTTGAAAGGATGAAGTTCCTTTAGGCATAAAAAAACGAGGGGGGGAAGAAGACGCAGAGGGTTAAATTAAATAGCAGTGAAATGACTAAGCGATATTCGGGCGACTACTGTTTTACGAGACTCATGCGTGCGCGTGTTTCTCTCTCGCCTTTCTTCCATAATAGCCAACCGATCCAACAGGTCTGATGCCGAAGGTAGAAATATTACCCTTCCGTCACGATGCCTCACGCGATCTCATGCACATGATTACCACCATAAAAATAGGCCAAGCCTATCTACAAAACACGTGAAGTCCACTACTGAGTGAGTCTGTTTTTCACTGCTGTAGAATCCATTTTTTTTTTTTTTCTATTTTTATTATTATTTTTTTAAATTTGGGAAGGCATTGTTCAGTTTCTACTCTTATTATAATATCAAAAGAGGCTTAATATGTATAGTCATTTATACAAAACATTGCAACATTTTACGAATATTTTCACTTAATAAACGATAGGTCGTAAAAACTCAAATGTATAAACTCATTATGGCAGGTCAGGTCAAGATATTGTACTACTAATGATAAACCAAAAAATTTAAGTTTTAAAGGTAAAAATGCATACAACTCGTGGACAAAGTTGTTATTAAGAGTTACAGTATCTGTGAGGCATGCTCCTGTAAGAGAGCTCTCATTTACAAAACCGTAGTCGGTTGTTTTGCTTGCGACTACATCACACATTCGTATGATGACATCGTAAAGGCCTTAGAAGACATGGTTGTTACCAAACATCTCTAAATTGAGGAAAAGTGAATCTGAAGAGATATTTGAAGGCGATATGTTTCTACTTTGTATCATCGGGTGGTTAACTGATATAGAATCATAGAAGAATACTTTCATTATTTATCCTCCTCATGATATGCCGTTTCCTTTGTCAGTATTCTAGTAATATAGTCGCAGTAGCTTAACTATCCAAATAATAATTACTCTGTCATCTTAGTCGGAGTGTCTCCTTAGCAGCTGCACTTCTGATGCAGCTGCTAAGGAGACAGTTCGGTATAATGTCAAAGTCTTCTATTTCTTTTTTCTTTTCTTGTGCAATAGGGCTATTGTTGAATAAGCTTTTTTTTTTATTACTGCCTTCCAGGTTAATTTTTAAAACTGTCACGTAGCAAATTTTAAGTATTAATTAATGAAAACAAGTACAAAAGAATGGCTCATGTAGTGTTATGAACTACTTCATATTCCACTTCTATAAGTGGACGGTTTCACAAGTCCACGAACTCGAGAGCTTTGGATCCGTTTACACAGAAATATATAATCATTTATGATGTTATTAATATGACTAGACTAACCTACAGTAAGAGGGAACAGATGCACCTGTAAATATTTTAAGTGCGTTAAATTTAAGTCTCAATTTACAAGGCTCAGATATCTTGCTCAAATCATTGTTTTATATGAGAACGCAAAACATCTCCAAACTCGTAATGATACTAAATTCACTGTGGTTAGTCGCTGATATTAAACATCTGTAAACACGGAAACCAGATTAAATCCGAGTTTCTGGAATTGTTATTTTTTTCAATAAATTTGCGACTCATGTAATATAAATTGGAGCACATGATCGTTTGCATTTGTATTCGAATGGGCAATCTGTTTTTTTTTTAGTAATAAATCACTACCATTGTGTAATGATTTATAGAACATCTGACAATGTACGCAATATTGCAATAGTGCCTCTTTTATTCGAAAAACTATTTTCCGTTCAAAATAAAACGTAATAAAAATTGATAGGTCTATTGTAGATTAAACTGTAGGTGGTACAGTAATAGACGGAGGCTATTCTGATTAAAAATAAATATTAAGCTGTACGTTAATATGTTGAAACACACTCGAACACCATTCCATTTTTTTTTTATACATTTGAATTTATTTTGTGGTGCATACAAAATTTACATTTTTGACTTAAGCAAAAAATTGTGTTCCTCTGTTTTTTCTATTTCTTATAACTTGTCTCATAGAAAATGTGCATAATAAAACTAAACAGTGCCTATAATTGACGTGTTTATAGGCTTATATGATTATGTCACTGAACAAAGCAAAAAGGGGGCGCTCACTGTTTGAAAGTGTATCTTTGTTATCTTAGTTTTTTTTGAGTCATGTCAGTTTCTTTGAATATACATTTCAGAAAAAAACTATTATTAATGTGTGTTTACGCATTCCAAAATCAAAAAAGTGGACCCAGTTCAACAGACCTAATTGTAACAGTAAGTTGGTGTCCCTGCTGCACAACCTGTTCGATGCATTGCCAGCTGAATTATGTTGTTTGTTTTTAATTAAAAAAAGAATGTTTGCTCAAGCTAAGTTTATTAGCTTTGATAGCCCATCTCCTTGTGCCGTTTTTCTCAATCCAATTATAACAAGTTTCAGTTAACATGCAGATTCTGTCGTTTTCAACTGTAATGCTTACTAATCAGTAGGATATAACCACGCCCAAACTAAGAAATCAGAGATCTTAATAGCATACGGAACTTGTTCCACCTTTGCCACGGTATACATCACTGTACTTGTATAGATACGTTCCAGTTGGGACTATCTTTACCTTTCTTCATCTAAACATTTAGCATAGGTTATCAAGTAAAAAAAGATTAAAATTACTATTGATTATCGGAAATTGCAATATACAGACTTTACAGATAGGATTAAATGCGCCATCGTGGTATTAATTATTTTTCTGTTAGGCCAAGTTTCTTACCCGCGACAGGAAGTGACGCTGAATCTAATACATTCAGGGAAATATGTTCAACTCGACCATCAATCAGCCTACATACCATTGTTAGATGTGACATGTAGTAAAAGTTTTCCATTTCTCTCTAATAGTATTGTAATTGAGATCGGAGACCAAAGTTTTTTCATGTCCCTTTTCTCAAACTATGTCACAGTGGCAGCTGGGGTACGAGGTGTTCAAAAAAAAAGACCCAACTTTTTAAATAGCGCGCCAACCGGTACAGAGAGCGCGTTGCGGCTACTGAGCGCACCTAGCGGCAGATTTTAACAGCAAACTGCCATTTGTCCCTTCTGTTATGAGTATTAGTCGTCGAGTTACATCCGCTGAAGTGAGCACGTGCACAAGCTGTTCGTCGGATTGGTGACAAAGTGACAATGAAAGGAGCTCGAAGAACAACATGTGTGCGAAATTTTGATGCAAACTTGGTAAACATTTTACAGGGGGGAGACATTTCAATTACTTATCAAGCATACGGGGAGGACTGGAGCCGAACACAGTGCTATGAGTGGTTTAAGCGTTTTAAAAATGGCAGGACGTCGGTCGGTAAAGATCCCAGGCTTGGACAACCTTCCACATCAACAGATGTGGAAGGTTGTCAACTCTCTCTCGATGATCATGTCGAGAGAGAGTTCCTGCTGCGATTCGTGCAAATCGTCGTTTAACCCAAGGAGTTGCTGAGGAAGTGAGCATCAGCATAGGATCTTGCCATTAAATTCTGACTGAAAAACTTCAGACGCGTCGTGTCAGTACAGGATTAGCGTCTCGTTTGTTGACTGACGATCAGAAACAGCAAAACATCAGACATCCGTTGTGCCCCAGCACACTTTTTTTCCCAAACTTAAAACCACTTTGAAAGGACGCCGTTTCCAAACCATAGAGGAGATTCAGAAAGTGCGTTCCAGGAACCATTCCAACAATGGAAGGAACGGTATATCGCCAATAGAGAGGACTACTTGGAAGGGGACAGGGCTTAAAATGTTGTAAAATGAGCAATAAAATCTTTATAGCAAAAGTTCGATGTTTTTTTGAACACGCCTTGTATGACAAACTACGATCCATACTAGGATCATGCAGTTTCTCCTGGTAAGAGACCATACTAGGAGAAATGGCATCATCCTGTAAATCTGATAACCGTAAATATCAGCCATTAACCAATTGTTTGGAAGGAATAGACTAATGACGTCATCGTATAACTGTACCTCGTTCGAACTCGTATTTTGATTTCATAGAGAACCATACATCTGTGTAATGTCAATGCCCAGCTGCCACTGATAGTAATACTGATATGTAATTCACTCTAGAAGGGTGGGGTGGGGCTATATCTGTTTGTTTTTATAAACAGATATAAACGAGTGTTCCAGTACTTATTTACTTTGTGTAGTTGGGGGGATTCATTCTCCTAAACAAAACAAATTATTAATGGGTAATATTTCATGCATAGAAAGCGAAATATGCGTGTGTTTTCATATGTTACTTTCCTCGCCGTTTTTCATGTTACTGGGAGGAATAGCTCGCTACTTTAGAAACTGATTTCATACGCAATCCAGTATTAAGAGAGATTTTAGCTTCCACAGCAGGCAGATAATACCAAAGGCCTTTTTGCTGCTGCTTCTAATATTTTTTTTTCGATTATGGAGTATTGCCGCTCAGAAGCTGATAAGTTTCTGCTGACAAAGCACACGAACCTGATTCCCTTGAAGTTTATGCTTCAGTACTCCTACTGGAGTGTGATCTGATGCTTCAACAACGGAAGTTATTTTTAAAGAAAACAGGGGCGCAAGATTTTCAATGCAGAGTTATTACTTCATATATTCAAAAAACGAACTATCGTTCATTTTTAAATTTTTTATTGAGAGAAGTAAAGTAGATTATCGTATTGTATGTTGACGAACAGTATTAACTGCCATGGAATTGTGTGAAAACTAAAAATAGAAATTTATATTTTAAGGATTAAATTGCTAATATACATTAAAATATAAAGTCTGAATAGAAAATTATGAGACGAATTCAGTGCAATTTGTTGAATTAGGCGACTAGCGAAGAGACAACAGTGGCGTAGCAAACGACTACTCCAAAGAATATCAAATAAAAGTGATACAAGGTTTGGTTAGATATCAAAAGGTGTACATGCACAAATCATCTTTACTTGATGAAAGATTTGAGAAAGAAAGGAAAAATAAATTATTTTAAATTAAGATGATAAATATTTTTAAAATTTTTGAACATTTTTATTCAATTTTTTGAAGCTACATTCACGTTCGTCTAGTTATCAATAACTACGCTACCCGATATGTGGAAATGGATTAATTACCATTATTTTTTGATGCCAGTTTCGATACAAAAATTCATCTGTATTATCTGGCAGACAGAGAATTGAGTGTAATTTTCAATAGTTGAATAATGTTTACTTCAACTCTTATTTCCATTCTCATGGAAACCAATGCATGCTGTATCTTTGTCAAAACACATTGCGTGGAGATGTGGTTCATTGAAAAAAATATGACGATAATCGCACAATCCGAGATGAGTAGCACACCTAGTATTTCTCTGACAGCTATAATTAAAAGACCCATCGGAAATGAATAGGTGTTCAGTCTTCATCACAAGTCAAATAACTGCAATGAAAATACGCGATTGAATTTCGCTTTCATTATCTCATTGATATTCCTAACAACAAGTGTCAATAGAAGAAATGAAGTACACCTTTTGTTGGCCTTCCACGAACTGCTTTAAGTCGCTATTGAATCGTATAACGCCTGGATTCTGTCCATAGAACTACTGACCGCGCGCACACACAGCAGTTGAAGGATAGTCGCCACAAAGATTTATTAGCCTTTGAATGCAACCGCATGTTTAATCTGGGTTTCCACTATTGTTCCTGTAATTGATATGCAAACCTCGTTTCTCTACATGGTTTTTAACGTGCATAAGCTTCGTGTTTACTCGCAGTTGTTGTCGTAACTTTAGAGTCAGTATGTGTGTGTGTGTATCTTTATCTGGTGATCTGCCGATGTGCGTGCTCACGTCACATAAAATGCCTACTGTTTGATGTCAATTTTGAACGCATCTCCGGGCATGGCGCGTGCTACTTTAACTATCGATTTCCACATATCGGGTAGCAATTTATTTTTATTGTTAATACAAGCGAACTCTGTCAGTTCTTATTAAGTAATTGAAGTACTCTCAACTCTGCTTCGTTGTATCAGAAACTGTTACAAGAAAACCTTTCTGATTGTCCGACTACTAAATAAGGTTTATCCATTTAACAAGGCACAGATGGAATACATTTAAAAGATATTACTGCTTTGTCGTGTATGTTTTGTCTTGATTTAAATAACTGCTCAGTAAAATGTGTGCACTGCGACATACTTCTTACTAAACTCATGGAAAAGACAGCTAACGTTTTTTTTTTTTTTTTAACTTATTTTGTTATTGATACATGATACTACTTGAAATAAATAGATATTTGAAATTAAAATATATTACTTCGGACGCAGTTTTCAAATAACATTATGAATATAATATTGGTATTTGCTATTTTAAATATAATTTTGCTAATTAGTTGTTCTGGTTGCTCATTAGCATCAACGCTGTGGGGGAAAGGGGGAGGGGATTTGCACTTTAAAAGATGAGTTTTGAGAAATTGTGTACTAAAGATTCTATATTATTATTAAATAATATTAATACCGTGTCTTGAATTTTTTTTTTAAAACGTATTTGGACTTTATCCGCGCGGTTAGCCTAGTAGCTTCGTAACCATATGCCTGGGGAAGGAGTGTCCTAAGTTCGATTCCTGTCGTCGACGACGTGAGGAGCTTAAGGATCTTCCTCAGCCATAGCCAAGTTTGCCGGTTTTGAGAGTGGACAGGGGTTTTTTCCACCAGTTTATCTGGGGGTTTTCATCCCGCAAGCAGGTAAACCGGCTCCGTAAACACACAGACGGATACAGTCATGAATATCGCCCTTAGGGGATGAAGCAAAGGAGTGGCGAACTGGCTGCATTAATACGCAAGTAACCCCTTATTAGGAAAGGATTCAACCCGTCCTAGACGGATGAGAAGGATAGGATAGGATTTGGACCTTATTATTTTTACAATATTTAAAATAATGTTAAACATATTGAATACAATACAATAAAATATTATATTCAATATGTTAATAAACTAATATATTTATATTAAGTTACTTAGATGACGAATTATGATTATCATTTATATTTTGTGCTAATTTTTATGCATTTATATTCTTTATATCTTAATGCTTGGCCCTAAAATGTAAATTTATTAATATATTTTAGAGAAAATATATCCCAGTTATTTAATAATAATATAAGGTGATCACAATGAAGATGTTTCTAAAATAGGAGGCGCGCTATGCAAGTTTGTAAAACTAGCACGATGGCTCAATATTTGTTACACTCCACCAAAAGCAACCTCGTTCATTTTGGAACAGGATAAAATGTTCCCTGATTCTTACGTTAACAAGTTTTTGTTTTTTTTTACTAGGTTAAGATACTTATTTTAATTGAATGAGCAATCAACCATGGTGTCCGAAGAAGAATTAGAAAAAACAAAAAAAGCTTCACTTAATCTTTAAAAATTGAATAATTTTTTTATATAATTTCATGATGTCCATCTTAATCCAGTTCATCAAGGCCAATAATTTGCAAGGTATGCTGAGTCGACAATAGAATACAAAATTTCCCGTTTCGCTTATAATTATTATTGTTCGCATTTTTTTAAACCAGTGTTTCCTATTTAGATCATCCCCCAAAAGCCACTATACTCTCTAATAAATTACTATTATACGCCAGTTAAAAATAAATAAATAAAAAGGTTGAGTCGTTCTCAGGAATTAGTAACTTTATAGGCTTTTAGGAAAGTGATATAACCACATTAGGAAGACGTTGATTGGCTACTAAGGAAATATAATATTGAGGATTGACAAATCTTAAATTATTTTATGCAATTTCGATGAAAAATTTTCTCTCTCTCTCTCTTAAATTGTCATTTGTAGGTGTTGTAAAAGATTAACAACTCCATCTGTAAATAAGAGTGGACAATAAAAATATTTTATTTTCATCAAGATCTCTGTGAAGACGAATGAATGACAAAGTATAGAAATGAAATTTGCGCATTAAAAATATTTATTTCAAGTACCATCATAAATCATGATAAAAATTGCAAAGTTTCTAACTTTTCCGTGAGAGCTGACGCAACTCCAACTGTGGCCACTAGGTGCACGTGCTATCGTATTATTACAATAGCAACACGGCATCAAAATACGCTCATTATGCTTTGCAATTTTATTAATCCAGATCTCGCATTCTCATTTAGATAGCCAAAACGCATGTTTAATTAGAAAAAGTCATCTGCTTTCCTTTTATTTTCTATAGGCACAATCTCTATATGGTCTTTTAATAACTGTAAAAAATATTGATAAAGTTCACGCCAATGAGATTGTCATTGAACACACAACTTTTTTTTTTTTTATATCGCAAGTTAAAGTTAAACATATGATAATAATGAAAGTCTGAAAAATCGAGAGGACAAAAGTCCTCTTTTTGATTCTTAAGTCCTTAAAAGGACTGGTTTAAAGGGGCGAAGCAAGAATGCTTTTCATATTCCCCGTTATTTGTAGAGAACAGTGTAGGGATAAGGTGTTATTGAGCAAGTAAAGCTCTGATCATGGCAGGAGGGTAACAGCAATAGCCGAGCCTCAGTTAGAACTTCATTGGCTACAACATTGCCATCCGTTACCCTCCAAGGGTTTGCCCCCTTCTTGATACGATACCCAGGTTAAATAGTTGTATTCAACATAAGTTAACTCTTGATAAGTATACTTAAATAACGTCAAGATATTGTGGGCTAAAATGTTTTAAATTTCAATTTAAATAATTTTTAATAAGGATATTAAAGATCCATTTTTTTTTATAGTGAAATAAATTAGATATTAAAACTTTCGCATTTTAAAGCTTCGAGATTTTGATAAATAGTTAAAAGTGTAAAGATCATTCACAACATTGTACGCTAAGTAAATGCCTAAAGCATAGCAGAATATTCCTTGTTCAGTGAAAGTAGGCCTGACTTTCATACATTCCTATCACAATGCTACCATAAGGATTGAATTAATTAACAAATGACTGCAAATGCTCATGCTCTGTTTTTTTATCCCCCCCGACCAAAAAAAAACAAAACAAAAAAACTCAGAAATAACACTCATAGAATAGTCTATTGTAAGGCAGGACTGATTTCATTGCGCTCCACCCATCTGTCCCTTATACAAACCAAGTAAATGCAATGAATTTAGATGTTTATCGACCCCCAACAACAATCCTATTAGTAGTTCCACATTTCCCATTCTTTGGAGTATTTCTCTATCCTTGGTTCGTCCTTTATTTAGTGGCAATTTAATAAACGGAAATAGAACTTTTCATTATCATTATGGTAGTTTTACTGTTCCTGTCAAGAATATGAAATGTACTGAACAAACAGAGTTGTTGACAGCCATTACTGTTGCAAGCTTTGTTTAGTTTTCCATCAAAATCGTACTGTCACGTAGAGCTAGCAAACATAAGACCGCGTGCTCATGCCTATAATACTAATAATGTTAACAATGCTTAATGAAATAGGTCCAGTGGAGCCAATGACGTCACATCTCTCCTGTTCGAACTACCAAACGTAGCTTCACCGATATAAACAATAGATATCACAAGAGATTTTGTTAGCCGTCCATGTGTCTCATTCTCAGCTCGAACAGAACTTTCTCTTAAAAAAATAATAATTAGAATTTCAAAAGATACTATGAGGAATCCTCCCGGCAATAAGCACAGGTTCTTCGTTATCCTAATAACTTTAAATGCTTTGTCTTTGTTTCACTCTTTCTTTTTATTATTATTATTAAAGAAGGCTGCTTAGACATCAAAACCAATTAGCATTTTTTAATATAAACATAAAAATTCACCCGGAATTTTCAAGACATTAGAGTAGTTATATTTTATGATAAACACATGCACTAGTCTTATTATGACTTCAAAAAAGATGTTCTGTTTAAATAAATGCAATGCAAAATTGGTTATTCTTCATCCACGTGTTCAAGTTCAAAGTTTTTTTTTCTTTCTTTTTTACTCAGTATTTTGAGAGGAAGTAAAATTAGATTTAGAATGCGTAATCTTTTAAGAATATTTGAATAATGTCAACTTTTATTCTTCAGAATACTTGGATATATGACGATCAACAAAAGACTTTTAACAAAACTAACTATACACGAAGTAGGTTTTTTTTTTTTTTTTGTTTCTGTTGCCATGTTAACTAGGAATTGCGAGACAATATAGTACTACTGGGGGGGAGGGGGGGATCCGCTCCCCTGACGCCTACGGCGCCCAACCCCCTGAGTTCCGGACTGGTAGGCCGGTTCTCCTTGAATTCTGATGCCTCGAATTTTGAAGACTCGAGACTCAGGGTAGCCTGAGTTTCAAAACGTTTCAAGTTACTTGACAAAAAACGTGACACAAAAACGTTACAAAAAAAAGCTTATTTTATATTATAGAGTAGATTTTAGCCAAACACTATTATCAGCAATACGATGCAAAAAATTTAAACATGTCACAATAATCAGTCTCTAATAGAAATGCTATTCATGGTTTATTTGATGATGTGGCAGTTTTCGTTTGGTAGAATATCCGAAATATGTTAATGAGTAGCATAAAAGCTTTATTTCTCATCATTGAACATACTATGACGTAAATTCGATAGAATATTATTGCATAATCATTATGATTTTAATACTTTTTTTAATATAGATACCATCACGTAGTCATTTCCTGCTTGTCAAAGTTCGTAGTCATTTCCTGCTTGTCAAACTATATTCTTTACTAATATAGTTTGTTTTTTGCAATATTAAACTGCAAACACGTAATGTGTGTTATTACATCACAATGTACGAGATCTTAACTAATACCTTTTAAGTGAAGTTAAATAGTAATCGGTTGTTGGTTATATAACCAACAGAATTACTGTTTACCTATTTATTGTCTATAACATTTTCTTTCAAGCAGTTAGCATTTATGATCTCTGCTAATATTTGGTTTATCAAAATTAGACGATGTTAGAAATGACAATACGTAACCTATATAGTGCTCACAAACCAAAGACATCTCCAAATTCCATACTGGTTAGACTAGATTTTTTTTTTTTTTTCAATACGAATGGCAAGTTCTTTTTCTTTATTATTTCCGTGTACAGATATCAATCTTACAATATTTAAACTAGCATTACACAGATTAAATAGCATCTCCATAGTGTATGTGTTTGGTGATAAGTATCGCTATGGTAATATTCTTACATTTATCTAAGTTCGAATGGTATCAAATAAACTAGTGTTTTTATTAGTAGTCGAAAAACTTTACGTATTCTTACAAAAAAAAAAAAAAAAAACCTTTTAATATATATGTTAAAATCTGCAAGTAGATAAATTTTAGCATATCTGACTCACCATTGTTACGTTTTATCCTTATCGTTATTTGGATAGATGGTTCTATAAGTATAAATTTAGTACATATTGGCTATGTGCAGTATAATCGCTATAGAAATAATCTGGGTCAGCGCTACACAAATTGTGGTCACTGCCCACCATGAAATTAGTATGAAAGTGGTACACATAAGAAGAAAATATCTGATTAAAGCTGTATTGATAAACAAACAAACAGTTGATGATTAGAATCTAGAATAATTATGGGTTCATTCGGTTGGTATACCTTTCGGAATTATTTTTACAGTAACGATATTATACATACTACAAATATAACTGATCGGGTTATAGTTTGCGCTATACAGTATTGGAGTATTTTGTGTTTTAGGTATTAGAAATGGCTCAGTAAATTGTATTGGTTTAAATTGTGATTTTCAAGAGCATTTAAAATAATAATAAAAAAACAGTGATAGTTATCCAGCAATGGAATTGTTTTCTTAAGGTTAAATGCGCCGAGTGGATCTCTTAACTGTCGATTCCTATGAGGAAATTGTACTTTTTCAATGCAAAATGATAGCACAAAACGTAATTATTAATGCTTATGATGATTTTAAGACTTTTCTGAGTATGAATTGACCATAGAAGTGGAATGAAATATGTCATGAGTTGGTTACTATTTGACAATAGTAACCAAAATAGCTATACGTGTCAATTATTTGATACAGATTTAAGAACATTCTAAACGGTGTAGGTTAAAAAAAAAAAAGGCTTGGGAATGAATCACAAAAGAATATTACCCATTCCTTAATTTCTTATTAGAATGAAAGCCCAAACCACCATTAATAAGTTTTTATTTCGATAACAGAAAAATACTCACCATAGGGCCTTAGAAAAACAGTGCCGAGTTGTTCGCAGTTAACAAAAGGTCTACCCCCCCACACCCACCCATGAAAGAACGATAGCTTCCATTATGGGCATGTATGGTCACGCTTTATGCCATCATTCAACAGAGCAGAAATATCCCTGTACTCAATATTGCGATCCTTCCAAGAAATACCTTGCATTAGTAAACCCCCAGCCATTTGAATCATTTTGGCAAAGTTCGTGCTTCAGTTTTTGAGTAGTTCTGTGAGTCACTTGCTTCTTTCTTCATACTAGCAGCCATAAAGCATGGATGAATGAAGGAGCTCAAAGTGCCGTAACCTCAAAAACTGCAAAAAATTAGAATTATAAAAAAAAACGTCTAACTTGGATATAAAACTATGACTACTGCACTGAGTTTGTGTATGCCTTAATTCTTGCTCAAGTGTTTAAAGTATTACAAGAAGGCGGCTATGATGTCTTAAGCATCAAATCCATAACTGCACCAAGTGTATTTAACGAATAAGCACCGAAACTTGTTACAGCACGTGCTGTGTTGAAGTATAAAGCATCCAAACGAAATAAGGAAGCCATGCCTTATCGTATACCTTGTTGGCTTCATGTTGAAAGGGTCACGGGTGCTTGATATCATCTGAGACTGTGGAGGGGAAAGAACGCAACGATGGGAAGTATACTATCCTCCAAGATTAACCAGTTTGATTTAATATGGTCTTAAATATTCAAATAAATAAAAGGAATGAAATGCGGGCCTAAATGAGTTACTTAAAAAAAAATCTAACATAACACATTTTCTAAACTCCTTATTTCAGAATGTTCAAGTGCTGTATTAGTGAAAATCATTAAATTTCATAACCATTTTAGCGACTTATTATTTTCACGCCTCTCTAAAAATATTCCCAGCAAATCAGTTGAAATAATCAAAGAAGAAACGTCAATAAAATCCATAAATTATAATAATAAATAATAATAACTGGTATTATTGTAATCACAATGAAATAACTGACTATAAGTTATGTACACACATTGCTAAGTCGAAATTTTTATCTAATTAGGTAGTTTTTATAGTATCTCTTTAGGGAGGCAAGTTACGTAGAGCAGTAAAAAAAAAAAAAAATGCTTTAATGACCGAAATTAGGATGCAATGCCATTGAAAATGAGTCTTAATTTAATAGCAATATTTGCTAAGAGTTCCAGGAATACGAAGCGATTAAAATAAAACCAGTTTTAGTATACCCGGAAAATCAAATTAAAAAAAAGGAAAAACAAAAACATTAATACATTTATAGCTCGGGCTTCCTTCACACATCGCATTATGTACCTAATGGTTAAACTGTACTTATATCTACGAAAAGTATCATTATTAAAAATAAAAAAATAAAAAAAAGGCTTTCGTTTTAACTTAAACACTTAAGGCCAACTACAAGTAGTCAATAGGAAAATTTAAAAGGCAATTACATGAGGGTTGGTAGGCGTCACGAGCCAAAGTGACAGTAAGAATGTAGGCCATATATTTAGACTTAAGTTTCCAGCCACCTCCTACTCAGTAGGAAATAAGGGGGTTACCTTTACTATAAGTTCACCAATTCTACCATTATACGTGATAAACCAACTATTGAAGTGGTGAAATAAATAAAAACAATGTCATTATGCCCCAAACAGTAGGATGTTAAGTGCTGAAATTGAGAATAGAAGGAAACATTTTAACACAGGTTCTAAAAGTTGAAAAGAAATATTTTTACACTTTAATGGTTTTTGTAACAGCTGAAATGAAGCACTTAAATGGGGTTACGAAATAAAAAAAAGGAGGAATTTAAAGTTCCCAACAGTTCCAGTGTATCACAGGTTGTTTGAACCTTTTCCATAGTTTGATTCGTTTATTTTTTTTTTTACAAACATTGCGAGGATAAACACAACTAAACGAGAATTAATGGAACTAATTTTATGCAAATCAAATTGAAAACAAAAATTACATTGATAATATTCATAAACTCCATGAGTACTATGGAATAAATGAAATTACAAACTTGAACTTTGAACTTAATTGGTTGATGAACTGAGTCCTTGACTCTTTATCCCTTCATCTGGATTTTAGTTTGTGGGTGATGAGATTATTGTTGGTAATTTACCCGCTCATTGTGAGCATTGAGGCTGTATCAGCTTTCTCTTGTGGTGGAGGATTTCGTTTTTTTTACGTTTGAAACGATCTGAGGGTTTGTAGTCCGCTGCTTGTTGAATTAGCTGATTTGGGTGATTATCCGTGATTGTGAAGAATTTCTCTGCAATGCCTGTCATGTAGGTCTCAATATCTGGAAGATTGGCTTCTTGATGTAACTGGATGTTTCTGATGAACCATGGGGCATTAAATGCCATTCTTAGGCATTTATTCTGTATTATCTGAAGTCTGTTGATGTTGCTTTTAGTTGTGTGACCACAGGTTGGAGAGGCGTAAGTTAGTTGCGGTCTGATTACCGATTTGTAAAGAGAATTTTGTTGCTTATGCTTAGGAACCTGTTCCTATTCAAAAGTGGATATAGCTGTGCTATGGTCTGACTTGCCTTAGTGGCGACACTATCCATATGTGACTTGAAGTTTAGACGTCTATCAAGATGAACTCCCAGATATTTGGTAGAATTCTGCCAAGGGATGATTTTACCAAACAATTATATGCTTGTATTCGGTTCTGCTTTACGTCTGGTGAAAAGTACTGCAGAGCTTTTCTTTGGGTCGATTGCGATATGCCATTCGGTGTACCAATCCTCCAATTCATTGACTGCTCTCTGCAGCTTGATTGTGGCCAGGTGTGGACGGAGGGATCTGGCTATAATGATTGTGTCGTCGGCATACAGAGCGGTGATAGCTGGAGACAGTTTGGGGAGATCTGCCATGTATATGGAGAAGAGTAGGGGTGATAGTAGAGAGCCTTGAGGGACTCCGGCCGTGATTCTCCTCTCTGTGGATCTGATACCGTTGAGTTTTATTTTAAATTTTCTGTTATTTAGATATGATTTGATAAGTAGAACTAGTGGGAATGGAATACCAACTTCGTATAGTTTAAAAATTAGTCCGTGATGCCACACTCTATCAAATGCCTGAGTGATGTCCAGGAAAACTGCGCCAGAGTGTTGGTTATGATCAGAACTTGGGGTATATGTTCGACAACTCTGTAAATTTGTAGCGTTGTGGAGTGATATTTCCTAAAGCCGAATTGTTCATCTTGAATGACATGGTTGATGTCTGTTGCCTCTTGAACCCGTGTGAGAATAGCACGTTCGGCTATCTTACCTATGCATGAAAGAAGGTTGATTGGTCTGTAATTTTCAAGAAACTGTGTATTTTTTCCATCGCTCTGGGAAATAATTTAGCCGGAGGATGGCATTAATGATGGCTACCAGATGCATAACTCCTTTGCGGGGAAGTAGCTTGAGCACCTTGTTTGTTATTCCATCTGGACCAGGAGCCTTTTTGTTATTTAGTTTTCTTAAAAATCTCGTATATTTCTGTTGGTGACACGGTTTGTTGTTGGATTGGAGTGAGACATTTTGAGTTATTTTACGCACTTGGGTGTGATTTTACTTATGAAATTGGGGCTGCATTGTTTTTCTAAGCTGTCAGCAAATGCTTCAGCTTTTTCCTCGTCGTTGTAGACAACACTAGATTCACCTTGGATTGGAGGAAATGTAACGGAGTGATTTCATCATTTTCCATATTGATTGATCCTCTGTGTTTAATTGGTGAATTTTATTATTCCAGAGTTGGTTACGGTGGGTCCTTTAGGGCATATCGAACCTGGTTTGTTGCTCTATTGACTGTTTGTTTATCTGCTGGGTCCATTGTTCTCTGATATTGTCTTCTAAATCTGTTTTTCTCTTGGATAAGACGTTTTATATCCTCTGGGAGTTTATTTGATGGTGAACATTTGGTTATATTTGTCACCTATGTTATAGCTGTCAGTAGTTGTTTTTCAAGAGTTTTCACTGATTTTTCTATATCTTAGGCAGATGTTATATGCGGTATTGGACCAAGGCTTTCCTGGAAGGCTGAGGGAAGTTGTTTCCAATTTATTAATATGGTGGTGTTTTCCGTTAAATCTTGTATGGTGCCTAGTTGTAATATGATGGGGTTATGATCAGAACTTAAGTCGTTGAGTGCTTGTATCTGATAGCTGTGCCCTATGTTTTTTAATATAGCTATATCTAGTACATCAGGACGTCCGGTTGCTCCCTAATGTGTGGGTTCAGTGGGTCCTATTACTGTTATATTTCTTTAAGTGGTGTAAGAGTTGAGTATTCTTCCGTTAATATTTGAGTTTCTGCTTCCAGACTGAATGTTTGGCATTAAAATCTCAGGCTATAATCACTGCTCTGCCTGTATTTAGTATCACATCTAAGTCAGATTCAAGGAGTTTTTTTTATTTGGGGGGGGGGGGTTGTAGGCTGCATATATCGTAATGCTGCTTGTGTTTTCCATATGTATTTCTATTTCTGTAGTTTCCATGTGTTCTGTTTGGGGTTCGGCTATTGAATTATGTTTTATGTTTCTTTTCACAAAAATGGCAGTGCCTCCACCTCTGGCAAAGCATCTGTCTGTACGGTAAGTGCTATAACCGTTAATTCTGATTTTTTCACTTGGAAGAAGATGTGATTCGTTTATGAGGATGATGTCCGCTTGGGTTTCTGCTGCAAACTCCTGCAGCTCCTGTAATTTGAGAGATAAACCATTTGCGTTCCATGAAACAATTTGTAACGATTTCGGTTTTCTTTTAGACTTATCCATTAAGAATTTCCATAAGGATGATTGTGTGTGCCTTAAGATGATATCCTTGGCTTCTTGAGTTCGGTTGGTTTGTCGGAGTTCAGCAAGCATTTCACCTGAGTGGCTTGTTATGTTCAGTAGGATAGGTTTGTTGGTTTGCTGTGACTGATTTGGTTTTGGATCTTTTTGGAAGGTTGATCTTGTAACTTCAGCATGCGATCTTCCATCCTTTGTAGAGACTATGGTTTGATGGGAAGATGTGCGTTCTTGAATAGGTTTACTGGTTTTGAGTTGTATCTTTTGGTTTTGGGGAAATGCTATACAGCCCCTATAATTTGCAGGGTGTGGTCCTCCGCAGTTTGCACACTTTGCTGGAAGTGTGCGGGGTTTTTGGCATTCGTTTGATGCGTGTTTGCCGCCACATTTCACGCAACGAAATTCAGCCTTGCAGCATCGTTGTGCGTGCCCAATCTTCTGGCATCTATGACACTGGGTTGTAGTTGATTTATGTTTCAATGACTCAACTTTTATGACTAGATCACAGATGGTTTGGAGATTGCATATATGTTTTTGGTCTTTACTTATTTCCAGAATTAGGGGATAGGGTGTTTTATCAGCTCTCCGCATTCGGCTGACTTTAATTGGACTAAATCCATTAAATTGGAGGTCTGCAGTGAGGTCTTCTATTTGTAATGTTTCAGTTACCCCCCTTAATACCACTTTTAGATTTTTCTCACTTTTGAGTGCAAAAGTGTGGTATGGCAGGTTGTTGTTGTCTAGAAGTTTGGTTATTTTTCTGTAGTCTGACGACGTTTTAGGTTGTATGCGTATCCCTTCTTCTGTGTTTGTGGCTTTCATGAAGGTGATATCTGAAGATTTTAGTCCGGATGCAACGGACGTCCAGTGCTCCTTGGCCCTTAGAATGACTGGAGTACCCTTTCTTTAAGTTCATTATCTGGTTCTATCTCCGCTGTTTTGGGTATATCTGCAGTACAGGAGATTTTCCTCTTCTTTTTGACCGTTTGGAATTTTGTGTTGGTTTCCAAAAACTGCTGAGTATTATCTAAGGATGCAGCATCCTCTATATTTGTGGAGTGTCCTAATTCTGGTTCAGTCAACATACTTCCATCATTTAAATCATCCATCCTATCCTCTATGACTGCTGTAGGGGGGGGGGGGAATGTATCTAACAGCTTTACTTTCCCTGGCCTTGTCACTCAATAGTTTTCCTAATCTTAGAAATTCTCTGTAAACTTCTTCGAATATGCTTTCTTTGAGAGGTTTTGACATGTCTGGTAGGAGGTAATAACTCTGTTAGAATAAAGTTTGAGAAATGGGTCCTAGAGCCCAATGTAAATATCCCGTAGATCAAGTCGATCTACCAGCATAGGTAGCAAAATTTTGCACTTAAAAGTTTTCTGAACAAAACTACTTACCGAAAAACTTCATTTATACATACTTTTGCTACTTGATTCCGAATCTAAACTAAAACTCAACATACATTATTCGTCAAACTAAACAATATTACATTCACTAGGCTTTATACGACTCGGCTAATCCCAACTCCTAATCCGCGATAGCTACCTGGAGTCGAAATTGAGCACGAGTATACATGATTTTTACATCCGATTCAAATTGTGCAATATTGCAAACACTAGAAGGAAAGTTAGATCAGTTACTGAACTAAAGTGATAAGAAATATCCCGCCACCTGCCGGTGAGAGTTGTTCTATTTACAAGCAGGAAATTAAATTCTTTGTTCTTTATAGCGTAGTGAAAATGATTTAAATGCAAGAACGCACTGACGTACGCTGCTATGTAAGCAATTCATTTGGCAAGATGCCAGACTTCGTTATATTTGTATCTTTTATTAAGTAATCTCTGGATCCTGAGCTACTGTATACAACCAATGAATAACATTTTTTCTTTTATTTTTTCCAGGGTTTACACCCTGCTGAGATCTACTGTGACATCATCCCACCTTCTTTAACAATCTTAACTGTTTTCCTTTGTCCAATAGATTTGCATTCCACTAATCCGTCATCTTGTCATCATTTGCGGGTCCTTTTTCCTCTTTCGCACTGTCAACTTTATATTGCACTTATTATTTCGTTGCTTTCATTATGAATTCTTTTATTCGTTCCTATGAAACCGATTGTATTCCATAATCCTTCTGAGAATATCTCTTCTATTAATTGGTTCCTATCATGGGTGTTGGCTTCATTCATTGGCGAACTGTTTTCTCATTGGGTTGCAATATAATACTGAAAACAATGTCTTTGTGGATGTGATAAAGGGATCCAGTGGAAGCTGTGCATTTAATTATATAGTCAGTCAATGTGTGAATAAAAGCACCTTACTTTAATTACCATTTTTTAAAATGACTTGGATTTTCTGAACTTTAATTATTATTATTATTTTTTTTTTTTTTTGCAAGAAGTGCACCAAGTTGCTATAGTTTAGAATGATTTTTCTAACTTATACTAATTATCAATTTCTAAATAATTAAAATTAAATTTTCTTATTTAATTGGGAGCGGCTTTTACCAGTAAAGTTTGACTTAAGTCATATCCATTTAATACCCCCTCCCCATACTCTGGAGATCTGCATTATTCATCTTCCGTTCCTAACAGGAGGACAATTTGCTTTGATTTTGCCTTTCTAGGATTACATGCTTTCGTACATGAGAGAATAACTGACCACGCCATCAGGATGAGTGTGCTCAGTGAGCCGCCAGTTTTGGTGGGATGAATCACACTCCGCATTCGACGTATCAGCCGAAGATTTTACATATTATTCTTCGTAGCATCCCATAGTTCGGTGAGTGTGGTGGGCTGCCCACTGCAGATAATACTTGCAGTTGATTCCCTGCCCTACCATCTTTGTATGGTATCGCTGATTGTTGACCTGAGATGGCCCAATTTGTCAACAATTTGCCGACGAGATAGGCCTGCACATGGCAACTTATCACAGCGTCTCTTTCAAACTCCGTCAGTTCCCTTCTCGCAGCCATTTCACCTGGACGGACACAGTTGCACTGAACTTGGGAGCATCATATTCCTCCAGTATTGCAGGCCTATCTCTTCGGTAAATTGTTTACAAATTGGGCCATCTCAGGTTAGCAATTAGTAATATAATACAGAGATCGTAGGACAGGGAATCAACTGCAAGCATTACCTGCAGTAATACAAACGACCGTTAAATGGCGTGATTCACGTTGCTCATGGCGGTGTCCCTTGATTTCTTTCCAAGCAGTGTATCTTTGTATTAGAAAGGAAGAGAGAGATTTCAATCGCACTTGTAACGTGACTAACCAATGCTGTTGAGACGATACAATTCCACCATATTAGATTCCACTTCAGCTCTCATGAAAGTGACAATAATAAACAAAAGTCCTGCTCCACTAGACTCGTCTCTCCACCGTCGAGAAAAACAACCATAAATCTCAATATGAGGTTTAATGTTTTCAGGTGAAGATGATTTACTCAGTTTCATACAAGGATGCCAGAATTTTTCTTATCTCAAAACAGACAAACTTGCTGGAGAACACAACTGAGTTAATTCATTTTCGACCATACTAATGCACAACCATTATGCAATGCAGAATTATCTTTGCATCGGTATAAAAAAGAGGGACCAGTTCACTAAATCCCCTTATTTGTTTCTGGCTCAGCATTACAAACAGATACTCAGTGTTATATTGCAGTATGATAGCCAGTGTGCAGGTAGCATAATGCTAGCAAGGAAACGATAATCATTCGCTGCGAATTATTTATTGCATGTATTTCGCATTTCCTTGGTGTGTTTTTATAGTAATAAATTGCGAAGTATCTCATTAGATGAAGCAGGAATGGTAGCGTCAAATGATCACAAAATTGCACAGAAAAATTTTCAAGCACTGCACAAATGGAAAATTATTCGACAGTAATATGTAATAAATATTTTATTGCAGAGGAAGATGTCAAAGATTCAAGAGAAAAAAAAGCCACTAGAATTAGTTCATCTTAATACATTATTTTGTATCGATTTGCCCTGTCCTGATGAAGGATAGGCGGATCAGCAGCTCACAATTTGAACAAATAAATCTTTAGTGTAATGTAACTGTAATCTGCTCAATTAACGAAGCCAATTAATCTGGATATCGATCCATTTTCAATCGAATAAAAAGTCTTCGTTTTGCCCTGTGCATTGGAAACACATGAAGCATAACAGGGTTCTTCACAACACAAAAATCAGAGCTGCTGATATTAGCAGAGAGCGTGATCCTGATCGTTTACTTGCTACATAAATGTGCTTATCAGTGGACAAAATGCTGGTTTACTTCTATGGCTGCGTGACTCTAGGAAAGAGGAAACGTCGGAGAAAATTCGTAGTTTGCTGCTCTAACATGACAAAGTCAAGGTTGCTTGGGAAGTTGATCATCCCGACGGTCTTCCAACTGTATAACGAAAGACCACCGACCTCTGCTCCATATACTGAAGCACACGAGCAGTAACTCAATGAATAAAAAAAAAATAACCTTCAATTGAAGTGGTTTGAAGGCATGACAGGAAAAAGATGTTGGAAATAAACTAGAAGGGGGTCGTGTCTAAATAATGTCGCAAGAAATTTTAAGCCTTCCTAAACAAAGTGCCAGACGTTCCACTCTGTACCCTGCTTCTATAAACATTCTCTGTTAATGACAATGGCCTATTGCCTTTTTTGTTTTTCTTATTTCATAAATTCAAAATTTCCCAAGAAAATGCTTTTCCCGTAATGCACCGTATAGAAATGTCACATTCCCCAACTTTATCCCGCCTACTAAGAACGTGATGTCATTATTTTACAGAATCTTTACAAACTTCACAAAATAGGATATCTTTATTTCATTATTTAAAAAAAGACTCAATGAACGTATTATACAGAATTTCCAATTCACTGGTTCCCTCCTCCCCTAATTAATTTGCATATCTTTGGCTGGGTTCCAAAAGTGGTATCCAGTTTAGTCCGTGGTGCTATCTGTGATGTATCTACGTTGAGGCACCTTCGAATGAAAAGGTGCAGTCAATGTTGATTACATCCCTTGATTCGAACTTCAGTGCACCCTTTGATAGCACTGAAAATGTTAATCGCACAATTTGATTTCCCCATCAGTAAGGGCACGTCTCGGAAATTGATAATTTATGAGAGATTGGTTTGTAATGTTTAGGCACTTAATGGAGTTGGTTGAGTGTTTCCTTAGAATTCTTTTTTTCGTATTATTATTAGTGTTGCACAAGCAGTTGTGATACGGTTAAATGAAACTGGCTCCCTCCTCCTCTGTTTAACTTTGAATAATGTACAGCGCACAGATAACACCGCACACAACTTGTAGTGTGACTCATATCTTGTGTGCTTGTAGTAATTCGTTGTACGTCACTTAACCGATGGGAGAAAGGTGCCGGGCGACCAGTGTCCTGACTAGATGTCGTACAACACTACGTCATAATGGGTTGACGCACCCTGAGCGAATACTCTTATCGGAACAATCTTATATTCGTTCTCCATAACTCTATTCCCCAAGTTTCTTGACTGGGGAGATAACGTGATCTCTCAGATACATTTGTCGCTGATTGCTGGGAGAGTAAAATGGAACAGCCAGTAGGTTACCTGAATAGGCTTTTGAAGGAATAAACATTCATTTTTAGTTGGCATTACTTTTGTAAAATTGTCGTGTTTTAATTTCTTTTCGCTGTCTGGTCCTAGTTTATCAGAAATCAGGCTATATTTCTAATTGCTGTGACCAGCATGACTACAAGCCGGTTATATTGCAGCCTCATGCACGATTTTGGCTTGCACCATCAATCTTGGTTGATGGATGGTCGGAATTAATGGAAATATTACGTGAATATAGCTACTTTGAAAGATATCCTACTAAATTAAAATTCAATTATATTATAAGTGGACTGTGATTTAATAAGGCAGACCGTCAAAATAATCTCCTGCTTTATTTTTTAGTGTTCGATCTATGTGAAGTTGCAGATATCGATCTTAGTTTTTGGTAATATTAACTTAGTTGACGAGATAAGAAAAATGTATCTAACTATTAAGAACCACGCAGCAACAGACAGATGTTTTCCATAAAGCTGTCTGGGATACTTTATCAGACAAAATAAACGAGCAATTAGCGATGTAACAGATACTACGTTCTACTAGTTGATAAATAATGAAACTTCAAGTTAACTAGACTAATAGTTGTTAAGAAAAAATGAAATGAGAATGTCAAGTAATTCGGAGAAGAGAGACTTAGTTTCAATGAAACATTCGTTTAATTTTGGTTAGAATGTGTAATTTATGATGTAGTATTAGCGCATGCATACAAAAGTTACATGTACAAAATTCAGTTAACTACTGGTAATTACGCAGGAAAAAAAAAAATTCTTACACTCAATTTTGTTGATCCGGACAAAGGGTTCATGATTTTTTTTTTTTTTTTTACCATCACGCAAATCATAGCCAGTGTAGGTCTTTTATGATTTAGGAAAAGATTGTTCGCTGTGTTACGTTAATTAATATAATAGGGGGAGAAGCTGTGTTCGTTTTTATAAGTACTAATATGTGTTCGAAGAAAAGGTTAAAACAAATAATAAATTCGAATCTATAACTAATAATATAGACCTGGAATGATCTGGTCTCCGCAGCTCAGTCGGTTTCGACGAGATCCGATGATTAGAAAGACCTCGGTTCGAACCCCGTCTAGGTCGCCAAGGACCTTTATCAAGGCTCTTAGACCGAACGTGAGCTAGCCGGTTTCGTAGGGAGGTTTATCCCACACGGAAACTCGGTTTTTCATCCCTCAAACCGACCAAAAGAACACATGCAATGTACAACCATAGGAGACTACAAGAATAAATGTTCCGTTGGATCTGGTTTCGAAAGCGAACGTGATAAGATCGATCTATGCATTCAGGCAGACTTACAAGTTTTTAGTTATCATGAAATAACACACAATTAAAACCTCGAAAAACTTTCAACGAAGCTCAAAAAGGCCTCGGGATACTTGCCCATTCTAAACAGTCAAGAGAAATGATATTTGGATTTTTCTTATTTCCAAATAATTCGCAATAATCTGATCACATAAGTAATTAATTCTAAGAATTCACAGTTAAATCATTCAGTAATCTAAAATTAGAATTTGCCTCCTATTCAGTCGAACACAAGTGTGTTCGAGTATGTACTTCCCATGACGAGGGAGGGGGAACAAATAACGTTGTAATAAACTAGGTTAACTACGCCATGGCTTTTAATTAAAACTAATCTAATTCTCAACAGTGGAAGGTCCTCTTTCTAGAGTTCAATGATTATTTGTGTACAGGTTCTCTTTCAATTAATCTTCAATGCCCACCAGCTGTTTCATTTCATGGTTTCTAACAACACAGTCCAAAAATCTATTCGCCATCGAAACCACGTAATTATAGACTAGAGATTAATGAAGTAGCATGAGAATACAATTGCGCATAATAAAAAGAAAAACGTTCGGAACAAATCCACAAAACCAGTCAGGCGGGAGAAATTAGTTCTTGTCATTTTTGTCGTAATCACACATTTAGTAGTTCACTTCGTACAGTTTATCCGACTCGCTAAGTGGCTTTATATCTTTGTACGGGGCTCGCTTAGGTTTTCCATTGCTAATGCCACAGGGAAGGGAGAAATCAGATGCTATAGGCCATGTCATCTTAGGAATCCCGCACAATCAGTCATTGGTAAAAAAACACCTCATCAGACATATATTTACCTTTCCTACCCTTCTCATTCTTCCAATAAGAACTACCCCCCGTTTCTTTTGACGGTGTGTGTGATAAACCGATATCCTGCACACTTACACATGAATCTGATGCAGTAGAAACCTGGTTATATACAAAATAAAACGTGAAGTGGGGGTTAAGAAAGGGGGGGTGCCAATAAATCAACTCTGTAACAGGACGAGAAACTCCGCTACGGTAGACACTAATTATATGGTAAGACAATAGCCCGAAGCGGCACAATTAATACTTCGACATTTCCTATCTAGCATTCGCTACCCACCTGGCGTCCACGATTCTCGGGGGCTTCTTCCTTGAAGCGCCTTAGTAGTTCGTGACATAAGGCGGTGGTTGGAGAAGAACAGAAACGAAAGGGGGGGGGGTAGAGAAACGGTTTCCACTATAAAGCAGAGAAAGCAAAGGATATTATTTTGCTTTAAGTCTCTTTCAGATCACTTAGACGTGCTTACAGTTAATGCATGATTATTTGAGAAAAGGGCGGGAAGGAGAAAAGATCTCCGATTCCTCCTTGGTAACTGCACCGGTGATTTTTCGGAAAGATTGCGTTCTGAAAACAGTATTTAAAGAATGGATTTAATTTCTTAATTCCTGTGACATTCTTATGTTGTTGAAAACGAACACCCACGATGTTTTCATGACGAAGAATCTGCAAAAAATCGAAATAATACGAGATGATAATACTGTTTAAAAAACAGGATAACCGAAGATGCTATACCGCAGTCTCTAGGATCATTTATAGCTAAAATCTCTTTCAGAACACATTGATATTCTAACTTTTATTATATAAAAATTGAGAATTATTATAAATTAATACATATACATCAACGAACACAGAAAAACACAAATATCTAAAGATTATTAACTTCTTCAGTTCATACACCTTTTAATATTTTCGATAGAACGGCTTTTATTCTCTCTACGCTAAGCGATCGGGTGAGTGGAGTGATATGATTGATTCATTCAATCCAATATCCTTGGAGGGTAATGGATGGCAATGCTGTAGCCAATAAAGTTCTGAGACTCGGCTATTACTGTTACCCACCTGCCATGATCAGAGCTTTAATAGCTCAAAATAACACCGTATCCCTACACTGTCCTCTACAGATAACGGGGAAGATGAAAAGCATTCTTGCTTCGCCTCTTTAAGCCAGTTCTTATAAGGATAAGGATCGTTGTATCTTATGGATTAAACGAAGCTACTCATCCAGACAAATGTTACAACTTTGTTCTTTAGAGAGATCTCGTTGATCAAATTTATTTACATCCAAATATTCTACAAATAGTGTGGTCGTTTCTGTAGAGGTAACCGCAATTCTTACTTAACATTATTTGTGTTAAGATCCGGGATTTGTGTTAAGGTCTTCTTAACATCCAGGATAAACAGAAGAAATGTAACACTGAAATTGTGTTACTGTTGTTGGCTTAGAGAGCAAAAATACCTCATAGATTAATCTGGAACAGATTTGGAGGTTCCGTTTTATACTCAATCTCTGAACTGATATCTATTAGTTTAGCGGCCTTTTGAACAAAGTAGCATGCTAGAACGGGGGGGGGGGAAATACACTGGATCACTTAATATTATTATATATTTCCCCGCCTCATCCTAATTCACTGAAAATCTTTCAATCCAGAATTGTTGTAGTACTGAATGCATTTAACATGTGGCTTTATTATTTTTTTAATTCATCACGTACCGAATAGGTTTTAATTTCATATTCACTGCGCTTTTTTTTAAAACCGTATGTTGCATCTGTTTTCAGCTTTCAGGAAATGCAGGTGTGTGTGTGTGTGTGCGCGCGCGCGAGTAAATGCGCAAGACTGATAAAACTAGAAGTACGGCAAGAAGCGATCTAAGAATGCAATCCTATCATCTACTAAGAAGATGTCTGTCGACTTTCTGTAAGAGACAAGGGGGGGGGCGGCAAAACAAGCCCTGATGTTAATGACATGTCGTAAAAAAAAAGTGCGGCAGCAACCCTCCTTAGAGGGACATAGAGTTATTAGAGATTTAATTAGGTGTAATTAGGGTAGACACTTTGTCGCGTCATCTTGATAGCCTTATTAACAACAGGGAACGGAAGGGAGCAGGTAATGTCGACATCTGAATGCAGAGAAAGCGGTTTTTGCCTTTCTGTTTACTGTCATACCAAGCTTTGTCATATGACTAAGAAAACGATTACTAACGACCCTTTGCTAGCAACTCGAAGAAGAAGAAAAAGCGTCTATAAAAAATAAAAGAAAAAAATTGTAGCTACGAGGAAACTGCTAGGCGAATAACTAGTGTTGAAATTGTGTGTTCTTTGCTAAAGAGGGAAGGGGAAGCCGGAGCTACGTAAAGGAAAGATAAAGACTCTCCTTTAATAAAGGAAAAGTAAATATTTGTTGAAAAAAAAAAAAATTAAAGCAAAAGTACTTCTTTGCGGTTGCACAAAGAAGTTAACGTAACTACAAATGAACCAATCTCAATTTCTAATTCATATAAGTGGTTAATCTTATATTCAAAAGATATTTCGTGGAACTTCACAAGTCTTTTGATTGTCTGGACACATACGATTAACATCTAATTAGAACTATGCAACTTCCGATGATTTCATCTTAGTCAGTGGTCTTTTTCGCCTCCTCAAGACAGCTGTCATTATCCCTCTCATTACAAGATTGAAAATGAAATGGGTGGGTCTCTAATTTGGTTTGATTATATTTGTTTAAATGCCCACGACGAGTAGGCAGTTGATGCCTTATTCATGTTTGGCCACAAATCAAAAGCAATATTGATTAGGTTTCTATCGAATACGTCATCATTATTATTTGCTTGAATATTTTAGACAACAGCTGCAGGGGCAACAATGTTGTGTACTAGAATGACGATTTCATTCCAGGGTGTTCAGACTAAGCGCCTTCAACTCTCTGTATACAAATTCCGTGTTTGTTATGTCAAGGCTAATCAAAACAAGTTAGATTAGAATTAGAAATAGCTAATTCTAATAATGGAGCAAGTATTATTTAATTTTTATTTATTTACAATCGATCTTGTGGTCATCAAGTGTACTAATACTGTCCTTGAATTCTACAGGAAAACAAGTAACCTGTGATTAAAAACAAAAGCTGAAGATTCGGGTTTAAATAATTCCATGTGGAGTTTAGAACTATTTAATTTGGACTACCCTCTTTTACTCCGTTAATGTAGAAGGTTCGACGCATGCGCGATTAAAGACTAGAGTAATTCCTGGTTATCTTCAAGAAGTAATTTAGCTACTGAGAATATTCTGTCCTAGATATACTGAATATTCTTCAACCCATCCGCTCCTTAGGACGGATATAATCCCACAAAGTTTTGTGTGTTTACGGGACCAGGTTGCCTATTTTGATGGACGAAAAATCCCAGCT
This sequence comes from Typopeltis vanoorti, assembly GCF_054136105.1. NCBI lineage: Eukaryota > Metazoa > Arthropoda > Arachnida > Uropygi > Thelyphonidae > Typopeltis > Typopeltis vanoorti. Next base: position 41,525,328 of record NC_143557.1, read on the forward strand.
TTCGGAGGCGGGGGGATCTTCAGTTCCTCGTGTGAGACCAGCTAACTCACCATTTGATTGAAAAGACCCTACTCTTCACGTCATAGACTGGATTCGAACCCAGGAATTTCCAACCAAAGGGCTCGTCTGTTATGGAGGTTCGTGAATTTAATGCTTTTAATAGAAATTCCACAAATCGGGTTGCCAAGAAGTTAACATTTGAAAATGATCAGAAAAATCTTATAATCAGGACTTACGAGAGGGAAGGGACGGTACAAATGATCAGGATCGAACTGTGGCGTGTACGTTTTTGTCTTTCTTGATAATAGCATAATTATTAGCAGGTATTCTTTTGAAGAGGGAAGCCGAATAATTCCCCCCCCCCTTCGGTGTCCGAACTCCCTCTAGTGTGTGCTGAGTATATCTGTGGACAAAGAATGGATCTAATTATAAAGGTAAATCCTCTAAGTGACGGACTAACCATCGCTGACATAATATTAGGTGCTATTATAAGATCATGTTATCGCTTCCACCAGTTTAACTGATTTATGCACTACCATTTTAATTTTTCTTAAAGCATCATGCTGATAAGACCACACTTGGATTACTGTGCGCAGATTTGGTCTCCGGGTTCCAAGGGAGACCAAATAAAGGGAGACGAGATAAAGAAGCTGTGGAAAGAGTGCAAATTTTTCGTTATATGGAAGGCAGGGAGAGGACACGGGGGCATCCATGGAAGTTAAGGTTATTCTCAGTCAAGAAAGGGTTAAGAGCTAGGTTTTTTCTCCCAGAGAGCAGTGAGTGAGTGAGTGGAATAATTTGCCCTTCCGGGTTGTGAGTGCATCTAGTGTAAATGAATTTAAGGGAAGGTATGATAGCTGGTTGGGTAATTTACAGCCTCCCTCGATGGGTCCTCGACTCCCTGGAGGTCTCAGATATTAATAATATTTATTATTCCGTTATTATCACATTATGTTATTCGATCACGTTACAAATTCACCCGAAGAAAATTCAGAATAAAAGAGATTGGGATTTTTCCAACCTCGTATTCATTCCTTGAATCAGGAAGGTATATTTAAAATGCCAAACAATCACCATCTAGTTCCTGAACAGAATAAAATGACTTAAGTTACTTACATGGGCTTCTAGATTGAAGGATTACGGTATTCAGCAAATCAAAGAAAGGAATTGAACGGTGGGCAAAAACCTACAATGGATCGAAGTTTCAGATTCAATTTAGATTTCAACAGTAGCTCAGTAGTTTAGATCTGAACTTAAAGGAAGATCATTGGATGATAGATGCGACGTAACAAAGGATGCACAAACTATATTTACCATTGTTATTGATAATATTTGTGGAATAGTTAAGCAAAGTTTGCTAAAATTAAAATGTCACAATTCCCTCTCACTATTGATAAAGAATGTATTTATTTTATTTTAGCGAATGGCAAATTAAATATAAAAGTAGATAACAAAATAAGCAACACCGGTGTGTCCGTACTCATATCTAGCTGTTATACTTGTGCATCCCAAAGAAGCAGCATATAAGAAAAGTACACTCGTGTTTCTAATTTAAACTTAATTGGAGATTTGGGTTAAAAATACGGAAGCCTAAAGTCGGGACGGCATTAATGTTTAAGAATATTCTTTGCAGCAATGGCTTAACAAAAGAAGTGTGATATTATGCGCATCATTACGAAATATACAGAAAAATAAATCTTTGAGCAATTTTTTTTTTTTATGAAGATCTCATGGGAAAAATACTTTGTGATATCGACGTTAGTGTTGAAACAACAAAGGAAGTATTTTGCGCAGTTTCTTTTATGAATCATGTAGCTTGTTGTATGGGATCATTCAAAAGAAATGTCCAATTGCTGCGGTCAAAAAGTGCTTCAAAGTACAAAGCTCTCCACTCGATCTAACTAGTCCTTCGCTAATATGAATCCAGGTTTGTTTGTTTTGTTTTAATAACAATTCGCGTAAAAATCATGCAACGTTTCGTTCTATATTGGATGTTAACTGGCGAAAAATCATGTTTGAGGATGTGAAATCATGTTCGGGTGTGAAGACGTTGGGAAAAAAAACATTAAGAAAAATTAAAAAAGTAGCAAAGATACGAGGTAGTGCACATCGGTTCAACTCTGAGTTGGCGAGTGAGCACAGCACTAGTGTACTCCTGAAGATCCATCGACACCCCCCAACTCAGTTTGTTTACACTGGTGGAAGCGATATTTATACTTTGATACAAAAGGATTGGAATTCCAAACAGATGATTAAATCTTGATCGAAGATGTGGACTAATTCAAAAACGCCATCATTATTCGTAAAGAGAAGCTTCGGTGTTTTTGAAGAGAGCAAAGAAATAATCCCCAAAGTACAGAGAAACAAATGTCCTCCACTCAAAGAAAGTGCAGCTTTCCTTGGATTTTTATCATATTTAAATATAGTTTTATAATCGAACTCCATCTAGTTTAGTTTAACTTAATGGAGTTTTAGTTAACTGCTGAACTAGAGTTACAGGTTTGGATTTTTTTCAGTCGGGGGGAGGGAGGGAGCGTATAAAGCGTTTCTATACTTTCTTTTTTTGGTTTGCAGGTGTTACTAATTACAGACACGTGCCCATATTATTATTTCTGATCGTTTGTAGTGTGTCACTGAAAATCGCTATGCTGGAAATCTTTACCGTCTTGGTTAGACTCAAATATCAATCCTTTCGATTCCCTCTCCTTGAGGCATGTTTGCTAAAAGTAAAAAGTGAAGGCAGTATGAAATTGTCATTCAGATTCTATTTGCATAGCTTACTATGCAAGATCAGGTACTGTGTCGCCTTGTGAAAAATGTTACCATTAATTTGTCTACCTTTTGTGTGTCACAGAAGTCAACCGAATGACGTACGCTTTTAAATAATTCATCCAATGAATAATTCAAGGAACTTAGCTCATCCTATTAAAAAGAGGATGTTGCCTGGATGAGTAAGTTAATTCTGAAGAAATAAATGGCTTGCGGAAACATTATCTGCTGGATCAAACAGCTATTAAAAGTGACAATCATAAGCAAAGACATCACTGCTCGCATATTTAATCAAACAGTTTGATTCAGTGTTAAGTATAATACTAAGTATTGATAAAAAGTCAACCACTAAATAAATGGAAGGATAAACTACTCGAGTCGGAGAGGGGGCTAGTTTACTTTTCAGAAGGGAAGGGGAGGAGAAGGAATTTGTCGAGCCGAAATGAACTTAGCAGTGCACCTAACTTGGTTATTATTATTTTATTTATTTATTTTTTGATTTCGTCAGTGTTTTGAGACCGATTAAGTCTAGAGCCTTAAATGTTTCTTTTGTGCTACGACGGGAATCGAACCCCTTGTTTTTCCAATCAGAGGTCTTCATGTGCTATAAAGGCGTGTCTCGTGCATCATTCAAAGTTCTGCATAACAAGATATAATTCAGCAATGGAACGAATTTGTAATAATATATTATATTTTTTTTTTTAAAAAATTTTAGAACAATAACACGCGCAGTGTTATTTATAGATATTTCCCGTACCATTTACTTGAAGAGATATCTCCACACACGCTATACACAAAAGTTTCTATAGATTAAAGAAAACCTAACCTTTTCATAATGTATTTATTTATTCATATGGAGTTTCCTCCCTTTTCTCCCCCTCATGGGGGGGTAAGTATTTATGGCTGTAGATCCGTGTGTTCACGAGGCCGGTTTGCCTGCTTGCGGGATGAAAAACCCCTGCTGTCTACGCCAAAGACCGACTAACTTGGCTATGACTGAGGAAGATCCTTAAGCTCCTCACGTCGGCGACGGGAATCGAACCCAGGACACTTCTTCCCCCAAGCATATGGTTGCGAAGCGCAAAACCACTAGGCTAACTTTTCACAATGAGAGCAATACACTGCATGTTTTTCAACATTCTGAACTTAAAGTTGAGAGAAAACAGATGAAATAAACCCTTTTGACTCCAGAATTATCAAACCATAACTGTTTAACTTGGGTCTCTTCGTTCGCCAACCACAAATGAAAATAACCCTGGCCCATCCTTATGTGTTTTAAAATAATCTCCAATTCAATATCACGTGCAGTTTTTAAACGTTCTCTTCTTCCTAAAGTCAATTGACATTGAAACTGAAACAAAAATCCTCCAGCATATTTTCGTCAGCGTAATGGAACAAACTGCAGATCAACTCCAAATAAATCTTCCGTCTTATTAAATACATTAGTAATATAAATTTCAGATATACTGTAGCAGTTGTCCTTATTTTCTTGATTCTAACAGAATAGCATATAAAATATGCAATTCTGCAATTCAGAGAGCAACTTCTCCCCAATGTTCTCTTCTATCCTCTCCTTACGATACTGTATTTTGCTCTGCGGAGAGCAGGTATGTTTTCTAGGCTGGCGATTTCCACTGTCGAAATGGCCGGATTTTAGGCATATAAGAAACATGGGTGGAGGCTGCTTAATTTAATAAGGTGGAAGGCCTTAGTGAGCGGCAAGTTTGGTATATTGGACGTACTTTGCAGGTGGTGTATCTGTATGACTTATTTTTAAAATAATACTTTGAGCACAGGTTATAATTACAAAACCCTCATATTCCATAATTGCCGATTGGATGTAGAAGATGATTGGGAGGCCTCTTCTCTAAAGGCTTTTTTTTTTAATTTTTTTCACGCTGTATGATACTTAAATATTTTGACAGGGAATTGTTTAATGTTAAGAAATCTCTTCTGAAAAGGTAAGTAGGTTCAGTTATTTGAATGTGTATTGTATTTTAAAGTCGTCTTATAGTTTCCATATTCTTGACACAGTGCTCAACCTCTTAAACCTAACGTCTTAATTTCGATTCAAACATAACGAAGGAAAAAAATACAGCAATTTCTCACATGCCTATATTGTACACCTCTTGTCGAGACGTAAATACATCATATAGATATCCGCCATCATCTCCGAAAATTGGGAGGTCTGATTATTTAGAATGGACGTCTAGCAGTCTGTTGTATCATTTGTTTATGATTTATGTATCTAAGTGTGTCTTATGAAATAGCTGTTAGCAGATATTTAACCAATTTAAAAAATAAAAAGGTTGGCTGAATATATCTGAAAAATTTGGCAGTCGATCTTCGCCAATGTCAGACCGTCTCTCAAATGTCATAGACAGTTGCGCTGTACTCCGTAGTCTTGTGATTTATGGCGAACATATATCAAGAACATTTCGGTCTCATATATAAATCACGAAGTTATTTTGCTATTGCGTCAATTGGTACATATATTTTGTTGTGCCAGTTCTTCCCCTCTCTTTAAAAAGCATGTTACAAATAAAGTTGATGCGTCTTCAAGTTCCAAATTTATTATAAAGAATTATTTTCTTTATTTGTGAAGTAAACATCAGTTATGTAGCACCCAAAATTGTTCTCCAGCCTATTTCATTGTGTCAAGTAGTTATAAAAGGTTAAAAAACATTACCAAATCCAGAAGTTTTGAAAAATTGCTTTATGAGAGTTATAATATTTGGAACCAAAATCTCTACTCCCGGTTTCAAAGTTGGGCTCAGTATTGATTTATTGGATATTTTGTTTTATTCTACTTCCACAGCAGGGTAGATGACCGAAAGGGCAAAAATATTTCTACGGTCTTGACAGCTGTAAAATAATTTCTAGTGAACAAATTGGACAAGCCGTACTTCGGACTTCCACGTGGGACATTCCAGAGATGTGGCGGCACTTAAGGGGAAAGTCTCCACCTTCGACTGACAGTTATGACTTACCCCGCAATGATGCACAGGGAGGCCAGCACTTGAGTACTTGTTGCTCACACCCTGATAGAAGGCTAATAAAACACTGTGAAGATGAATGACAGTCCATGGTCCTAGGCAACTAATAGTTCAACGCCTTATCACAACAATTTACTAATCAACACACAGCAGGCTTATTATCAAAGAAAATTACGTCTGTCCATAAAGGGGGGGGGGGCTCTCTTCTAACCAACTACATCGCTTATCGTTATTACATCTGGCTTCACATAAACCATCTCTCTGCAGTGGGTTTACAATCAAGTGAAGGTCTCAGCTGACCTTCAGCCATTCGCTGCTGTCATTCATTTAGCATTCTCCTTGCTGAGAGGTCACAGATAGGAGAGGGGGGAGGAGCCAGTTCGCTACTAGGACTGCATTGACGGTTGGGTGACGCAACGGAGTGTTAGTTGCTTACAGGTGCTCACTGAAGGCTTTAATTACTTCTGGTCCAGACCTGCCACAGCTGAGGACGGAGCATGTGTTAAGTTGTATGGCAGACACCTTACACCTTTCTAGTGTGGTAACTGATTGCCTTAGAATGTCAGCAGAGATGGATAGCTGGCTGGCTTGTTGGGATGCTTACATGACTAAAGAATAGCGCGCTTTGCAAGCCGAGGTCAATGTTGTACTCTTTCACATATGAACAAAAAGGGGATTGAAATAAATTTGTCTAGATTCCCTCTTGAAATAGTTGAAAAAACTTACTGCGCATGCTTGAAAATCTGTTTGTCTATTCATCTTCGTATGATTGTCTGTAGTGTGTGTGTATCAGATAACGAACTGGATAAAGAAAGCCAGACAATCATTGAATAAGTAAGTGTTAGTCCAAGGACTTTTTCACTTGACTAATTTAAGTATTTGTTCGGTTTCTGAGCGCTATTATTTCTACAACTGACAGTTGATGCAGTGTTCCCATCTCCCCTTACAACGCATCTCGCTTAAACCTTCCACCTCAGGCACAATAATTCATATGAAACAAGGAACTGCCCAATTATAATCACTTTCTTGATATTTCTTAGACATAAGGAAATTTTAGTATTCAAGTGAGAAGGGTGATCTGTATTATTGTATATACAATCGTATCCATAACGTACTTCAGTTTTGGTCCTGAATAAATAACCTTTCCTCACAGGGTCGGAGTCATATACTATAATCCATCACTCAAGCACTCACTTGTGATGTTTTGAGTGACAAGAGAAAGACAAATAGGACGAATCGGCTGTTATTTTTATGTTATTGTTACCATGCCTCTTTGGGACCAAACCAATAGCTTGACATTCGCGAAATATATTTCCCTAAATAAAAATTTGTTACGAATGACACTATTTCGTTCTATATTATAAAACTACAGCATTCAAATAAGATTTATCGTGAATGTTTTTGTTCACGAGAGTGGAGAGTATCACCTCTTTGTTATATAATAAATGCTGGAGAAGGAGATTAAAAAAGTCCATAAAATAGCATTAAGTAATAATATTGATTAATTTTCGGCTTGGCGTCATCTCATGTAGTCGTATTGCTATACTAGTTAGTATAAGCAAGATTTTGACTTGAATATGAAGTGCTGTTCTTTTTTTTAAAAACGAATATTCATTTACTTTTGTTCTTATTGTGGAAAGAGTAGAAATAAAACTATTCTTAGTAATGATGTGTGCGAACGACTTTGCATTTGTTGTTTCACACGTATTCATTTTAAAATTCTGTGCGATTTAATCGATCTTTGAGCAACTCCCATTCCCCACAATTAATGCTAACAGGAACGCTGTGCATTGATTTCATGATAATGATTTAATATGGCCTTGCTTTCAAATGTATCAGCGTGTTATTTTGTGATCGTATTTTAACTGCCGAAAGTACAGTATTGGTATAGTCTTATTAAAAATAATAATGCAAAGTTGTGCAAAAGAAAAAAAAAAAGCTCCAAAAGAACTGCTTTGTTGAACAAAGAGAAAAAAAAAATTTTTTTTTACTGTCTGCTATTAAAATGTGTTTTTCAAAATCCCTGATAGTCACGAGAATCTTCAACAATAATGAGATAACTGCGAAGTAATTATAAACAATACCGATTTTATTTTATCGTCTCATTTTAAAGCTACTGGCTATAGCGCCCTCTAGGAGTAATGATTGCCGAACTACGAAATAATTTTATTATTAATAATTTTTTGCCACTACGGACTATCTTGCGATTTGATTAATAATTGTTTCTTATTTGGTTTACAAATTTGCATTTATTTTACAAGAAATTATCCTAATAATGTTTTTCAATCTAAAATTTCATTTTACAAATGTTTGTATTAAATTTATTGAAGATCTTAGATTGGAAGGAATAAATAAAGTTAATGTATGGAAGGGAAAATTGAATAATACAGGTGAATTAGGTTGTCGTAGAACTTTGAAATGCGGTGAATTCTGGTAATTTCTTATCAAATGTTGTAATAAATTACAAATAAATGCAACAGCGTTGTAGTGTATGTGGAGGGTGTTTGTATGTAATTATGTGTGTTCATTGGTCGATTTGTCTGTGTGTGAGGAGGGGAAAAACCCTCACAGCCCCGGCCCAAGATCGACTAACTTGGTACTAAGAGGAAAAAACCTGCATATGAATTCCTTACAGGATTTGAACCCAGGTCTATCGCTTAGCAAGCGAGTGGCGTAAACACTGCACTACCGAGGCTTAACGCTCAGTGTCTTCGTTAGGCTTCTTTAATATTACGGTACGATTTATGTTTACATTGAGAAGACTGCGTTTCCAGTAGCTCAGTGCTATACGCATACGGTTTAAAATTAAAAAAAAATGTCGCTGACAATAAATACACCCAGTTAGCTTTAAGAATCATTTTTGAAGTTAGGAATATTTTCAGTTATTTGCTTAGAAATAAGTCGCAAAGAATTTCAATCTAAATCATCCCAAGAATTGGGATGTTCAAATACTTGTTACTGCCTGATCGCTGTTAATTCAGCAATGAAACAAAATAATATTATTTTCCCTGCACCGCGTTATCTAAAACAGGAACCAGACGACAAATAAGAGAATTTACTTCATCAAAATCCTTAGAGTGAAATGGCGTTCGATATCAAGAAAGTCGCTTTCCTGTTTCGCAATATTCCCCTTTCAAACATTAAACCACACAAATGTTTATTACGTTCGAGAGAAATGGAATTGCCGTCCCCTTTCACATCATTATGTGTCAAATATTTCTTCCGTAAGTGCTAATGTCTTGCTGATTGAAAGGTGTTTGCTAGTGCCGGGTGGATATTACTGATCAGATCTTGGTCCCTCTTCTTGGGGGGGGGGGGGACAAGCTGTTTTCAAATAAGGAAACGTGTTTTGTGGTATGTGTAATGGAGCATGAGATTTATTGGTTTATTCTTTTAATGTATTTATTTTTCTTTCAAGAGTTTCACAGACTGTCAAGTGAATTGGAAAATTATAGGAATAAAAAAAAATTCAGCTTAGTTGTAGAAAAAATATTTTTTACTCTCCTGTCCCCTCTTCTAAAAAAGGTATTTGCACTTAATCGCTAATATCCGATAGAATAAAATGCAATTAAATGGAACGACACACATACCATTTGAGAAGAGGTACACGTAGGAATATTTTTTGGGCTACCTCACTAAGCATTCCGCTAGCCTCATGACTCAACTTTTCCTTGCGTTCTGCGATGATATTTGAATCTATGTCATGAATTCAACATTCGTCTAATTAATTTGTGCACTTTTATATTCGGATTTGCAACGAGTGTACACACAATTTTGGTTTGTTATGAGAGGACATTTGTTATTTTGTTCCTCCGCAAATCGAAAGTAATTTTGAACCAAGGACGTATCAAAATGACAAAATCGTAACGGCTAAGGTGTCTTCAGTTCAATCGCTAATGCGTTTACGTTTCAGCTTATTAATTTCCACTTCATCACATTATTGATACTATAATGCGCTTAACGTAGCGTATCTTCCTAAAGTGAAATACTAAAGATTATTACTGAAAACGAACCGAACTAGAGCTGAATCATCCTCTTTAAATCCACAGGAGAATTTGGAACACATCCATGTAAATGTAAATTTAGAATAGGCGGTCTTTGCTGGAATACCTCAAGAGTATTGTACGGCTCTCTGATTTGTTGTCAAAACAGAGAGGCGTACAATTTTTTTTTTTTTCTTGAATTCAACCCTTTCTTCCTTCGATGATAAATGATTCTTCCATTTGTTTTTCTTATTTCAAACACATAAGCTTAAGAAAAAAAATACTTAGGAAAATATCTTGTTCATAATCTTAAATCTTACCATTTAGATTTGTCTGAAATAATGTTTTCAGATTGAGATTCGCACGCTCTACTGATAAGTTTGCAAGCAACTAATTGTGATGTCTATTCTCACCCCCCTGGAGGGGGGGTTCTAACTTAGGTGACATTCATCGCAGGCAACAGTGCAGATAGTGGTAATGTGGGATTTTTTGTTTGCAGTAGTTCGTGTACATGAAAATTCTGAGGAACTGCACTTGGATGAGGTTTTTATGAAGAATTTTTTTTTCTTTTTGAGTACATCCTTTAGGGTCAAGAAATCTCCCAATTTTCAGCAAAGTTATACTGGCAATGAGATTTAACTCGTAGATATGGCGGAAGATTTGACATGACTGTAATGGGTCAATTACAAAACTTGGCTATCTTGAATGCCATCACAGTTTTCAAATACCGAGAACATTATCTTAATCACCCTGTCACGAATCAACTGCAGTGGACTTGCGTTTAACTGAAGAGGCAGCTGTCTTATTTTTTACTTATGGATAATATATCTCTATTAGGGTTTTGATTTTCTACACATGAATTTATAAGATAGAGGTCCAAAGTATATTTTGTAAACTAATTAAAATACATAGAAATAAGGAAATTATAGACTTCTCAGGACTGTGAGAACCCATAAGAACTATATTCTATAATGACTGGTTCTTAGTTCAGCGAGTACATCACTAAGGATATTACATCTTCAGCTCAGAACAAAAATTAAAAAAAAAAATAAAGTAAAAATCGAGGTGCAAGTTTCATGTTTTTTTTAAACATATCGGAGGACTCTCCGATATTTTTTATACGCTTACCGTATATGTGGTAGTCTAGTTTTTCAGCTTTTACATTTCCAAATGAATTGTTTCTTTCGTTTTATCTTTAGGGAATAGGTCGCCAATAATGTTTCCATTAGCTTTCGCTTTAGGCATAAATGTCATATCAATTAGAAGTTTGTTTTAATGTGATTTTTGCTATCTTAATCTACAAGGTATCGAATTGATGGTGCGATGGTTGCTAACTGTCAGTGAATGCAGGGGAAAAAAATTGTTTTCTGAGAATGGTGATAGTCATACAAATGTTTACAATGTTCGTATCAAATTAAAGATGTAATCTGTGTATCTGAAAAATACATATTTAAAGAAAGTAATAATGATAAACCAAATCACAAGAGTCTAATAGCCACGAAGTTTTTAAAATCTCATCTTACCTTTTTATCTCCGTGGCGATAGAGCGGCTGTTGTGCGTTAGGCATAGGAACTGATTGCTGCTCTTCACCCCTTTTTAATCGCATTCAATTCAAATTCTCTTTCAACCTGCCTAGTTGGAGCTTGGATGCTTCTCATTATATCATCCCTTTCCTTTGCATAGTAAGCTCGCTTATTTACTCAGTGCACTAAGTTTGTTTATGGATGATTTCACCAACGCTACAGATCTCCAAAAAATATCTGTTGCGTAAGTGGGTGTATCCATAATAACATACTTCACATCTTATTTTCTTTAGTATTAAAGAATTTACGTAATAGACAAGTATGACACTATCTACCAATAATTGTCCGGACACTCCCGTTATTTGAAGTTATGGAACATTCCACGTTTGTTAATAACATAAAAACTGGCGTGCAGATAGTAGGAAGCAGTATTTCATCGTATCAGTTGAATGCAGGTGGCATGGCAACACGACGTGAACCCAGTGACTCCGAGAAATGGTGTCGTTGTGGGCTGTCACATTGGTGCCATTGCCGCTTAACTGGAGCATCCATAATCAACGGTTGGCGATGTGATCAACAAATGAAAACCTTCTGGCATCACGAGTGCAGGAAAACATCCAGGGCGGCCGCCGAAAATGACGGACAGGGACAGGAAGGTGTTAAAACGATGACACGCAAAAACCAGCTACAATCAGCAGAGCGCCAGTAGCACCATGGTGAGCACTAATATTGTACGAAGAGAACTCCGTTCGGCTTGTGTGAAATGGACAATTGACCAGTGGAAAACGGTATTCTGGAGCGATGAATCACGGTTCACCTGTTTCCAGTCTGATGTGGGTGTGGAGGCAGCCTGGTGAACGCTTTTTATCACAATGTGTCGTAACCACAGTAAAGTTTGGTGGTGGAGGAGTAATGGTGCATTCAACTGGTTTGGTGTGGAACCACTGGTCGCTGTCCATGGTTCCATGAAGGCAGTTCAGTACCTTGATATGCTGGATAATCAAATGTTGCCTACATTGTGGAATTTTTATGGAACGGACCCGTGTTACTATCAAGACGACTATGCCACAAAGCTGCAGCTGCTATGGAATGGTATGAAGAGATGAGAGTTAAACGACTGCCCAGAGTCCTGATCTCAACTCCATCGAACCCCAGTGGGACGAATTGGAGCGGCGATTGGGGTTCAGGGCAGCACGTCCTCGATCTGTCTCTGAACTCAGTGGATGGAGACAAATTCCACCTGATATCTGCCGCACATTGGTGGAAAGCCTCCCCCGAAGGTTGCGGTATGTCGCATATCCGATATTAGGGTTCGCCTGCTGGTATCAATTGTAAATTTCCCGGACAATTATTCGTAGATAGTGTACATTATATAGCGACCCCAAATCCTTCGCGTTTTAAGAAAATGTTTGAATGTCTTTTCCGCCCCCGCGTGTTAGTCAACAACAAATAATTAGCATAATCTTACATGGTTTCTTAACTTGAAAGTGTAAAATTAACTATTTTTGAGTCCACTAAAAATGTCTAAAAGAAAACCAGTTCATTTGGTGGTGGTGATTTTTTTATTCGTTTTATCGACCCCCTATTTTCCTTTAGATTCTACCTTAGTGTTCGGGGGTAACAATGACTACGAAATATGTTCATTAATTGCAGTTTGGGCAAGAAAAAACACCCAGTGGGAACTGTTAGCTTTACAAAAATTGTCATAACATAATATAGATTAAATTCTGGTTAAAGTGACATCAGTATAAAAGTAGTTAGTGTTAATTAATCGGTTGGATTTACGCATAAGCTAGACAACCTACTGTTATGGTATCACACATTAATAAAGAGGGCCTTCGCCTCAGTATAGGTCTAACTTGTATTTTTGTTCAGTCATATCAATCCAAATTGTATTGCCATACATCAAAAAAAAAAAAAAAAAATTGGCTTAAACATTATTATTATTTTTTTTTTTAGGTGAAGAGCAATTGATTTGTTTTAGATTTCGGGGAATAATTAATATTTTTATATATCAGTATGTTCTTTTTCTTCTTAAGTACTTGATTATCAGGAGATTCGTAATTAGTCAGTGGAAAAGCATCTTTAAAAAAAAAAAAGGTCCATTTCCGCTACCATTTAGAAGTGTGTTGAAGAAATGAATAAAAGAAGCAAAAAAATCTATTCCCCAAACCAATTCTGTTGGTAGTAAACAACTTCCGGCTGTTTGTCCGACTTGGCCAAAAGGGAATTGGTGGTTTACAAGCGGTAAGTGTGCTTCGAGGGAATTTCACAACGTACAAGGAAATATTCTGGAAATTTTTATCAGCTTGTATTTTGTTACTGATCCTGAGGACAATTTAATATCGATTTAAAAAAAAAAAAAACGGTAAGTGTTACGTATTTCAGTTGCATTTGGTTTATCTCAGCAATGATTCGCGTACGCATGACTGTGAAATAACGAAAATGAAACACAAGGTACCAGAAGAGTATGTGTTAGCTTACTTCAATGCACTATACGTTTTCTTTTTAATTGAATAACACAAAAAATAGGCTTAACTTTCGTAAGCAGTCATGTCGTATGTTTTGTTATAACCCTCAAAACTGTACAAATCTAGCTCATCGAAATTCATCCCTTAACAAGAAACAGGAGAAGGAATGCTCGTGCCCCAATCGTATATTTCAAGAGGAATATTATACGAAATTTCTTAATAAAAGAGGTAAGTGGAAGGGTTCTGACTGATAAATGCACACGTCTCGTAGGCTTAGCTGTTCGCGTAGACTCCCGTAGAGGAATCTTTCTCTGGAGGTTAAAAAGGCTTTCAGCCCCCCCCCCCCCCCAACACACACATTATGGAAGGTCATATCCACCAGGCGATACAAACATTAGCTAATAAACTTCCAAAGCTAGAAACTTATATCCAAACTTCCATGTGAAAACGGAATCTGCACTCTCAGCTTGCGGTATCAAAACAAAGGCTTTATCCACCAAAGTCGACATTTTATTTGTTCTTTCCACTCTTACCGCCTCCTCCAAAGCACTAATGTATTGGTGCCGCATAGTATTTTGCGAAAATTACTAACGGCACGACATATGTTATCAGTCTACGCAGCAGCAGTGTAGATCCATGCAGTTGCCAGTTGTATATGTCGGTCGTTTCTATTCAGGTTGCAATTACCACGAGCACACACACTTCGGTTCCTATTCTAATTCCATTAAACAAGTACATACATAACATGCATTTTTTTTTTTTTTTGACTCATTCGTACATATCTTTTTCCTCCGTTTTGTTAGCTGTCTACAATCACATTTCCCCGCTTTTCGCCACGTACTCACAACCTCCTTGTTTAAGAGCCGTATTTAAGACTGGACCAGACCTATCTAATTACACGCTTTGAGATTATCGTTGTTGCCGAGACTACCATGACGACAGTGAGGTGTTAGGTCTGTGTGCTCTGCGTAATTGCAATTGTTGGCGGCTGTAGACAGTTCGGACCGGCGCTGAGTGTGTTCGCCTTTACGGCTGACGTTTTATTTTTATTGGGCGACAGAACAACAACACTCGGCTACCTGAAGTCTATTAACACGTAGTTGACGGCCTCTGGAAACTGCCTCTTACCATTTTATAGGTAACAATTCTATGCAATTAGGAAGATGCACATAAGTCTAAAGGCAAATTATATGGTTCTTGGAAATGTAGGCCATGGATATCATACGTCGCTTCCAATAGAACGACCATCGCATTGTCCTTATTTACTTTCCATATCTAAATAAAGTGAATAGCCACAACACTTTCACTTCTCGAGCCATTCAGTACTTCAAAGGATCGCAGCAGTTATCAGTCCAGTCAAAGAGTTGCCAATTCTGCTATTTCCTGCTTATTAAAACCTGTGTTTTATCCTTAGTTTATAATTTGAAGAGAATCACGTCCATCCAAAGAAGGAATATGCGATTGCAGGAGTGAACTTAAGCTGTGTTCCGGTATGGGAATAATCATTTAAGATACACTAAATAAATCGGTTACTTAAAAAAGTACAAGGTGGGTTTTATCATTCGGTGTGAAAGAAGAATCACTAAATTAATTTTAAGTTTAGAATGTGGTGGTAGTTTTTTTTTTTTTTTTTTTTTTCAGTTGTTTCTGACCGTAGGTGACTTTGTAGGTATTGCCCACGAAGTGTTTCTGGTGAGATTTTTTACAGGGTAGTTAACAATTGCTTCCCCCCCCCCCCATTTTATCCGAGCTCGGAACCGGCATATGGTTGGAACGTATTCATGACTGTAATCCATGTGTGTTCACAGGGCCGAAAAACTCGAGTTTCCAGGTGAGACCTCCGTATGAGACCGGCTAACTCACCTTTTGTCGAAAGAGACCAGATAAAGGTTCCTCACGTCACTGATGGTAATCGAACCCTGGGCTTCGTCCATATTAACTGAGCTACAGGGGCTTCTCCTTTTATAATACCAGAGAAAAAAGAAAAAAAAAAAAGGTAAATTCACGATCTTTTGGTCTAAATGTGCAGTAACTCACTCTAACAATGCATGAGTTTATACGACTTCTAATCTTCAATATTGTAATTCTGCCAAGATGATGAAAATCCTTGCTATTAACCGAGTTAAAGTAAAGTAAATTTTCATTTGACAGTATTCATACCTTTAAGTAATTTTGTCAACAGGGAGTTCTACGATGCTTGGGTTTTGCATGGTCCGTGATGGTAAGTCAGCTTTGAAGAGGATTCATAAAATCAGTGAAATCTTGTAATGAAGTCACGACCACTCCTAGAGGAGTGGTTTTTTTTTTTTTTTTTAAGAATACGAAATAAGGTTGATTTTACTGCGTGTTTGTTAGTTTGAAATCCAGCCAAGTAAAAGATTAACATTTGGAACATGCTTGGATAGTGGATTGGTCTACTGTAGAGAAAAAAAAAAAACAAGAAATTGGAGCAGCTATCAAAGTCCAGTCTATATAATATGAGAGAAACACAAAAGCAAAGATAAATTTAGTTTTCCATAAAAAAAGGAAAAGACCTTGACAAACGTGTTCTCTTACAAACTTGGATAAAAACGCTAAAAAACACACAATTT
This sequence comes from Typopeltis vanoorti, assembly GCF_054136105.1. Taxonomy (NCBI): domain Eukaryota; kingdom Metazoa; phylum Arthropoda; class Arachnida; order Uropygi; family Thelyphonidae; genus Typopeltis; species Typopeltis vanoorti. Next base: position 41,541,662 of record NC_143557.1, read on the forward strand.
ATTTGCACAAATATTTGAGATGAGTATCAGAGTCCAGACACTAAGGTTTTGATGATTCTCCCATGGATATAACTTTCTTATTCGAGCTGGAGAGGGCAAGGTATTCGTCAGTTCACTGAGTGCCAAGTGTTCGTCTAATATCGTGCGATGAAAGATACAAGTAGACCACTAGATGCGAGTTGTTTTTTTAGATGAGACACTTCAGGAAAAAAAAAAACTAAACTGGTGATTGGCAATGTGATCTCTCTTAACAATTCTAGTCAACTTCATCTACAAAAAAATCACATTGTTATATTGTGCCATATGTCCTGTACAAAGCATTAGATTCGAGTTTTCTTTTTGTACAAAGAAATAGTAAAATATTATAATTATGAATTTTAGGTTGCTTGCTTCTTTGTGCAGGAATCCACAGCACGATTCTTGTACAAGGAACAATTTAGATTCTGCATCGTTTCTTGTACAAAAAGATTAATTTTGTTCTTCAGATTTTGTATTGTTTTTTTTTTTGCGCACAGGGCTAGATCCTACTATTATTGGTCAGATTCTGTATTGTTGCTTGTACCAAGAACTAGATACTAATATTGTTCTTCGGATTCTGTATTGCTTCCTGCACAAATAGCTATATTCTAATATGCTGTGGATTGTGCAGGAAGCAGTCGATTCTAACATTGTGCCGCAGATTCTAGATTATTTCTTGTACAAAGAAACAGATTACAATCTTGTGCTATATATAGAGATTATTATATTCTAGGGGAAATATACGGAAGATTCTAAATTGCTTACTTTACAAAGAATGGAATTTGTCTTGGGAGCAATTTTCCCTCTGTAGGTCTACTAGTTTAAGTAAGGATATTTAGTTCATCATACAATCGCCATATGATTGTAAAATATGCTTATTGCAATTAAAAACAACCACAAAAAATGCTAATCCTTAAGTGGACAGTGTATCTTATCACACAACAATCCATACTCATTACTAATCGAAGTTCCTGCATTTATACTACACTTACACGTAGAGAATAAATGCAGGAATTCATCTGATAACCGTTAACGCTTATCAGATGAATTGCATTTTTTTCCCCCCTAACGAATCAATACATGTTAATAAACGTTTGATGAATCCCCTCGTTTATTTGTTTTTAGTCCATTGATGTAGCTTTTATTGTAAAACACGTCTAATAAACTCTCGCTAGACAGTGGGAGACGTGTATTAAAACCTCATTTTTTTCGGTACCACTTAGGAATAACAATTGCTAATTAGGTCTAATATAAAAATACCACTTACGGCTTATTGTGCAAGTTAGGTGCTGTCTTTGTTTAGATGTAAGGAAGTCATTTAAACACTATTTATGTTTCATTGTTTCAAATAAGTAGGGACCACACCTGTGCTCTATTATAGTGTTTTAGCAATTTAGAGCTGAGTGAAACCACTCTACTAGTAGCACCGTTTGCCTATTATTAAAATCTCTAGTGGAAAAGGTAAACACAGCTATACAGGGAATTACGGATATTTTTCTCAAATGTGTGAATAGGTTTAAACCTCGCAAAGTATGTTAAGATTGGTTTCCTCTGATCTGCAAGAACTATATTATTTCTTGCACATATTTTAGAATAGCGGACCGCAAAGGAAACTGGGAAAGGTATGATTATATATCATGAATCGTGACATTCATTCATAACACAGGATTCGTAAGCATGATTAGATATCCAATGTCATATTATTTTGGTGGAATTAGGCTAGAAGAAACTGACCAGGCTAGAGATCTTGATGTGTTAATAGATAGGAAGTTAAAGTTCAGGGGCCATGTGGCAAAGATTGCAAATACAACTCAAAAGATAATTGCAATGCTGAAACGAGGATGTCATTTTGCCTCTTTACAAGGCCTTGATAAGACCTTACTTGGACCACTGTGATTTTGATATACTGGAGAGAGTGTCAAAAATGATATCAGGATTGTGGAATGCTGACTATGAAGAAGATTGAGAATTTCTAAGACTGCAAACACTAGCAAACAGGAGAAAGAGGAGTGATATGATTGAGACTTACAGACTTCTGAAAGGGTCATACAGGATTTCAATTGATGGGGGAGGAAAGGACGAGAGGGCATCCTTGGAAGCCCACCGAGAAACGGGTTATAGCTAGATTTTTCTCTCAGAGGGTGGTGCGGATTGGAATGGATTGCCATTGGATGTTACGAGTCAAACAGTGTAAATGAATTCAAGAATAAGTATGATAACTGGTGCGTGTAGTATGTGTCCTCCCTTTCCCTAAGAGGTCCCTTTTAATAATAATAATAACATATAGTTTTATTTCCGATCTAATTAAATATGTTTTCCAAATAAAGATGGGAGGAAAATCAAATTCAAGGGTCAATATTTTTTCTTTTATCGGGAGCTCAAAAAATTAATTCAGAAAATAATGTTCGTCAGATTCTGTACTGTTTCTTGTGCAAAGAATTAGATCCTAATATTTCTGCACGGATTCCGGAGTATCGAATATTATAAACATGTTAATGTAGCATGATTGTCCGTTCTTCGGTGACGTCTTACTTCAAAATCAGTAGCTAAATATGCGCGTTCTCAAAATTAAATGCAGCTTCTTAGATAAACGTACAATCCAAAAGTCCTCCGACTGGTGCTATAATTCAGAAAAGTTTTGATTTACAATGAACTCGATCCGTATTATGTAGGAGAATTTCTCATGTTACTCGCGTCTAATGTTCTTAACTATGACATTGCTTTTATTTATTTTTTATTTTAGTACTGCCACGTTCATTTATGTCAACTTCAGAGCAGCAAAGTATGCGGATGAAATTTGCTATCAAAGAAGAGTGCTATGATCACCGTTCCGGTGTTAAAAAATTTGAGGAATGTCATAAGAAGAAACACGTTTGCTGACTCTTCACCTCACTCATTCTTCTTCATCTATTCAAGAGGAATCAAACGTTTTGCACATAATACATTCTTCAAACATGGCTCCCTACAACTTCTTTGTGTCGCTAACAAAAGAAAAATAATCTTAGATATCGATTCTGTTAATGAATAATGAGACTCCACAACTGAATAGCATGCAAACATATTCGTCATGATGGAAGAATGGACTGCTCTCGAAAAAATTTATTTTTCCCTTTTTTCATTGACGCAACAAAATAGATTATATTTAATATGCCTATGAATTAAAAAAGATATAGTAAGAAAGGCTTCCATGTCAATATTTTATTTCTTCGTCCAAATTGTCAGCCTCCACGGCTCGTATATCCAAGATGCTCTTTATTTGGAAAGACCCAGGTTGGAATCCCGTCTAATATGCGAAGAATCTTTATGAAGGTGGTGAGAGTTAGCCGATCTCATAGCCTTAGAGTTATAAGGGCAACCAGCGTATTCTTCTGTTGTAATTCCAAATGATAACAGACTGCCAATAGCGGATTAAATAGACCTTAAGATGCCCTTAGGTTCAAAGAGAAAAGATTCATGTAGTAATTTAATCCGTTTTTCTTAAAAACAGGAAAATAATAATTTTAGTAAAGGGGTAAGCGGGGAAAAAGCAACTCATCACGACCACTTATAGAAATAACGAGTGCTGTCAGTTTAATTATCAGGTCATGAATTCTTTGCCTGGAATCGACTGAAAAACAGATGAAGCCCCTCATGTAGTAGAAAACACTGGAGGGATTGCACGCGCGCTCTGATTTCATGTGGATCACACCTGTCTGCGAATGGAAACATATAATGCATATCCTGACCGTCTGTTCGTGCCACTAACAATATGCAAAACACCAGAAAGTTTCCGGTAACAACTCCAGTTGGAATTTATGATTTATATCTCATTAGTTGGATCTTCCTCACTGCACAGACTTTCTCGTAGAGTACAAAAGCACGTTATAGCAGTATATATGTCCCTCACACCATTTGGCAAAAACTAAGTGGTTACGGATGTAACGTCGATCCATGTGACTGTAAATATAAGTTGTTAAATTAGGCAAGGGGACAGAAAAAATAACAAAATAATCCATTGGGATTATTAACAAACAACTCTTTTTAAAATCAACGTTTAGCAACTCATTAAATCCAATAATATAATTAGCTAATTATTTAGCCGAACACGAGCCAAAATCGCCTTTTTTTTTAATTCAAAGGAAATATTTGTGACGTCATTTGAACTCGAAAGCAAGTACATATCTTCCCATCCAGTTACGACACCTCACCCATTTAGTTCTTAAGGATGAAACACAGCTGGTAGATGAATCTCATTACTCTGTGTGGGACCACTGCCAGCTTATTGAAGGAAATTATAAGGAAACCATCTTGAAGATAGTTTTAAGAGAATACTTAATAGAAAAATGAAATAAATCTTATGTAGTACCACAATTGTATTTTTTTTATTTATGTAAATTTACCGTATACATTAGTATGCTGGGTGGCCTAAAGGATGTGAGAACCCTGTTGTGTATGGTTCCACGACAATTAGTCGAAAATTTTAACTAAAATTTCATTAAATTGATCCAGCCGAAGCGGAATTGCTAATATCATTTCGAAGATGTTATCGTAAAAGATTTAGAACAAAAACTGAACCGTGCAGACAGCTTCTCGTACCAACAACTTCTGCTAATTCCGCTAAGTCAAAGAGTTATTGTAGTACATAATTTGGACACGTAGCCCCGAATATAGCTGAACTAAAACTGGAACAGTTCGACATTTTCTTGTAAAACTTTCAACTAGCGAATCTGAATCAGATTCGCTATTTGAAACGTTTATTCATCCCATAATAATTGCTGTATTGAAGTCGCATATTACTACTAGTAGCAATAGCAATAATGGAGCCTGCGTAGGCTGGGCTTTTCCTCCCGTAAAAGGCAAATCAGTCCCATCAATAGACATGAAAGAGTTATCGGACAATAAGAAACCCTATTGTTCTATAATTATTCCCTATTAAAGTAGCATTGCTTTTTCACTCTGCATATTTATTCTAAATGGATCACTTTTATCATAACATTTAAGAAAAGTTAAAATTTTCGGTGAATTGCATTTTTTACGAATTGTTCATTCGATTAACTCTCCTGATACCGTTGTATATAGAATAAATGCGTAACTTTGAAGTGAGGGAGGGGGGGGGGGGGCGCTTCTAGTAAATAGACAGCGGTCTTGCAATGAATATGCAAATATCTGTCTGTACGCCACTCACTCGGCCAATTATTACTTGCTGTCTCTCATCAGTTCTGCTTCATATTATTTGTCAGGACTCCAGTATTCTTATATTTCGGGTTCTAGGGCTTGCATCAATCCACGCGGATCTAGGCCTTCCTCTGGATCTTTTTGCTGCCTCTCTTGCAAGAAACTATTTGGCTAACCTTTCCTCCCCCTATTCTGATTAATTGATCATCTTACCACAGAATAGCTTTTGTTGATAATATTTATTATAAACAGAATTAAATTTCGGATTTTAAATTTTCCCTTCTAACTAAAGTACTCCGGTATATCATAATCAGCTTTTCACAAGTAAATAAGACATTCCTTCCCTCATTTTAAGAACTACTCAAGCCAACCTCTTCCCCTTTCATTACACCTATTAAACGACGAATCTAAATTAGGGAGAAAATAAATCATTAAGCGAAAAAAAATGCAAATCTTACCTGTTTGTATTAAGTAATCAGACGTATCTAAAATTTTGACTAAGGAGGGTGGGACTGTATACTGGTGGGGGGGGACAGGAAATATAAACAATACTTACAAGAAAATTGTCTTCCAACGTAACAAGCAACTTAATGAACAACACAGTGCTGGTCGCTTCCATTAACGTAAAATACCGAATCTTTAAAAGTAGAGAACAACATGACAAAATCAAGATTGACAGAGACGGGAAGAGATTGCAGCCATGTAAATAAGGAATCAGTGATGTGGATATAACCTTGACCTTGGAACACGATCAACTGGTTGGTCTAAGAAAGCTGGCTACGTGAGTAGAATGAAGGAGAATTGGCTTTCTGTGAAGTTTATAGGAAGAGTCGTGATTAAGGGTGTCAGAGTTGACAAGTTCTGGCGCATGTGCCAGTTATTCTGCTTCGTAGAGGGTACGCATCAAGCATGTCTCTAACTGGATCCGAGAAGGCACGTGACTTAAGACTACAGGGTAAACGAACTTGGATAAAGAGGGATTGATGGACATGGGAATCGTACGTCAACAATCGCCAAGGTTTTCGAAACGGTAATCCAATTCAGATGCGAAAAATTTTTTTTTTTTTTTTTTTATTGATATTGGATAAAAGGTGACGATAGCTTCAGAGATTTTTGTTGAAATTGTGTATGTAACACTGTTAGAAACACCAGTGAGATGATTCAATAATGAATTAACAAAAACACACAAGTAAAAAGTCATTGTTGCGTCACATTCATATTAAGAATTAAGTTTATTATTATAAGACCATTTCAAATACTTTACTTTTTATAGTGATTTTTCCTTATACATCTGAATTTCCTGGATACTAATGACACTTTTAGAAACGCGGTTCTACTTTTACTTAACAAAATAAACTATATTTTATTCTAATTCAATATTTCAGGATCGGTCTACTGGCATTTCGGTAGTATTTAATCTGGAGGGGATAGTGGAATACAGGCAGATAATTAGCATTGGTTGCAATGAGTCTCTAGTTACGGAACATTAGGTATGTTGTGTGAAATGAATTATCTATATTTTTAGATAACTTTAGGGAGAACCTAAATTTGTTAGGCTTTGTTGAGTTGATCAAAATAAAATTACCAATAGGTAGTGTTTCGAAGGGTTCATATCACCCCATACGTGATAACCTCAGGAAGATTTCACCCCTCCCCCAAAAAAATACGGACACTATACTGAGACAATCTTGCATTACATGAGGATCCTAAGGTTTTCGTAGTATTGTACATTACGTGTGTTATTTTGCATGAAGAAACGTACTACCACTTCAGTGTGAGACCGGCTAACTTACCTTTGAAAAGACCTGATAAAAGGTTATTTTATCAACCCAGGTTATACCAACCAAAGAGCATTGAAACTAATTTGGTTTCGACACTCATGAGTATTTATAGAAATGCAAATAAATATTAGCATCGCGAAACTAATTTGCTTGTGAAAACGTGTGATGACTAAACTAATTTTCATACCAAATCAAACCCCTCATTGAAACTGAGTGTTTCTATTTGCATACGAGACAATCATAACGTCCTCTTTGCAGTGTAACTGGCAGCTTAGCTTATAATAATGAGGAGAGATCCTCTCTCAATGGGCAAATGCTAACATTTGTTGGGCTAAATATTACCTTTCTCCAGCCATCATTGCATGACATAGGCATTTAAGTTTAAAAAAGTCATTCTAAATCACCCTTAGATAGACAACAGTTTATCTCTGGCATTTTTAAACGTGGAAAGTACGTATGCTATCCGTGTTTGGCTGCTGATTATTATTGTAACCAGATTACTGAATGATTTTCGAATAATGACGAGACAAATGCTTCGTCATCAATATCATTCTGGAGGGTCTCTTTCAAAGTTAGTTAGCAGATCTCACACAAAAATGACAAATTTACGAAATAAAGTAGCAGGAGAACACTTAATTGAGAGACAATATGGTAGAACGGCTCTTGCTAGCATTTGTTTATGCTGTAATTTCAGACAATTTACGTTGCGGTAGATTTAAATCCATTGGTCGCAGAGCAGAAACCCTCTTGGGTGGCGATTATTTCTTTAATAATTACACAGTTTTCACCGCATCCAAAAAATACCTTAAGAATTCAATGATTCTTTAAGAGAAATTGGAATATTCGCTATTTTAGTTGGTTAACGTGCCCGCTGGTTCGAATCCCGCCGTAGACATAGTTATTTTGTAAATTTTTAATCGCTCCGTGTGAGACCACCTCCCCGCTTACTGGAGGTTTTTTTTTTTTTTTAAGTTTCATTCACGTTAATAAAAGACTTGCTCTTGGTGTTCTCAAGTGTCGATTGTTTAACCCCCCGCCCCCGCACACAAAAAACAAAATTTGTTCGAATCGAATGCTGATTGTTTGGATAACAACGCACATCTTACCATTGTGCTATTATAAGCAAAGCTTGTTGTCATGGCAACATTACGTCATACTTTAGATAGCAGATCATTGTCATCAATGCGAATTCACATTTGTGATTTTTTTTTTTTTGACAAAATGGGAGTATCTTTGGAGAGGTAACCCTTCACTTCCGTATAAGACTGGTTAACGCACCTTAAAAAAAGAAAATTAAAGATTATTAATGCTATTGACTGGTCAGTTAAGTTTAAATCCAAATTTGTTTATTGAAGTAGCGAAAACTATTGTCAAACAAATTCTCCTCTTGCGTGTTTAAACAAATAAGTAAAAGTGTTCCTTCCACTTTAAAAATGAACCACTCAAAATTCATATTACTGAGTTTTCCAAAACACACATTTTCAAATCAAGAAAATATACACTGATCCTATTTGTCGACCTTCTTTGGCAAAAATCATTATGAAATGCATTTTATAAATCTCTGATTCCCTCTCATTTAGTTGAAAGATCTGTTTTTATCCTGCGCACAGTGAAACTTGCTTTCCCCGCAAATCAGCATAATATTATTTGTCCGATGATTGATTGACCTCTGTGTGTGTATATTGTAACAGCTTTACAAACTGCACGTAAAACTGCTTGAACAAAGAAAGTAAAGATATACAGACGGCCACACAAAGGAAAATTGATGCATTTTGCATGTTAAAAGCGAGTAATAGGTGCCATTTCGGTTAGTGCTTGTTGCTGTTAGGCGCTCTATATTTTTCTAACCACTCCCCAACGAAAAAGACATTTATTTGTCTGTTATTGCACAAGATATTAAAACGTGTAATTTGATTAGTGTATCTTCAAAAACAAGATAAATCTTAAGATAATTTGTTTGCGCCATCATCGGGTATTAACATGAATCGCCAGCACCCTCTACTGGTCCATCGATGTTGCTTGGATTATAACACGGATACAATTCATTTACTTTTTTTGTACTACTGCAACATGGAAATTTTCGAATCCATCCATGTTTCAAATTAAAGTTGTGTTCTATCCTTAATGTCCTCTGCTGTGCTTACAGTGAACACCAAGACTGCTCTGCAACTTTCGATCGAGGAAGATGATCATAAGCAGACATACTGGGATAAGATGCTCATAAGTTAGATGAATGCAGTAAGCCTAAGATTCTGGCTGTTTTCTTGTAAACAGAACTTGTATACAACACTTGGATGAGCCCCTAAATCTTTCTTTCTTCATCATAGAGATTCTAAATCAATGGAATTAACATCGCATTACAACTATAAAGTCCAGAAACTTTCACAGTAGAGTATCGAACTTCGCATTCTCATATGGAGATGAAAGAATTCTCCTCTGCAATAACATGCAAAGCAGCCAAAGAACACACACTACTTCAGGGTAATTTTAAATAATCATACCACACCCACATTCCACACCAATCATGACTCATATTTTTCTTTATAATAGAATGACATGAAATGCACACAACATATGCAAACAATTTCAGTATTACAAGACAAACATTCTGAGTTTACTATTGTAACATCAGCTCATAGGAAGTTGGCTTTGTTTTCTAATTTAGGGGATGTTTTATAAATCTTTATTTTTTTTATCGTTTTTTTGCATAAAAAGAAATATGTTAAATCAGTAGTTTTGACCGTATTGCTGATAATGCACCGTATAACACTATTGAAGATGCACGAAATATTACCTTGTCTGTCCAAACGTACATTTTCTCTTCCTACGTATGCTCATAAAAGGATTACTTTATAGATGGCCTTGGTTCGTATAGCATGCAGAAATATCGTAAAATAATTATTGAAAATTCTCAGTTACGAATACTGCCTACTCCCAGCGGCTGTTTAAAGTAGGCATGTTTTGGATTCTTTCGCTAATGTAGCATTTGTGCATTTCCTATTTCGAGTTGAATATCACATGGGCTTTCTCAACCACCATTCGACATGTTTAAAAAACCGAATGCATAGGAAATCAGCGTAAAACTTATAAGCAGTTGGCTGATAATTCTACCCGGTTCGAATCCCATAATTAATATATATATATATATATATATATATATAAAATGGAACTTACCAAACAGTAAGACGAGTGCAAAGCTTAGATATTCTTTCATCCCTCAGAATCATAAAGAAAACTGAATACTGAAAATTGGAAAATATCGATATATCAGGAGCGAATGATTATTATTGTCTTTGTGAATAACTTACACAACTCCTAGCCAAATAGGTAGAATAAAATTCGTTATTATAGTAGTCCCTGTTTAGGCTGTGAGTATAGGATGACGTAGCACCTACGTCATAATGGAGTTTATGATATTGTGCACGATGAGTTAATGTCTTATTTTAATGCCGTGTGTTATACAAACACTCATATATGTCCCTCAGACATCAAGGGTAGCACTTTTGTTGTGCCCCTGATGTTTTCGGATGGGAATCCACTACCTTACCTTCACGGTACGACTCATCCATGTGTTCTGGAGACAAGTACATTATTCTTCGTATACATCCTAAACCCTAATCTTTTAATTTAACCAATCCTCTTAAAAGAGAACTGCCTTTTGATATTTCGGTGATGTTCGACGTTTTTCTGAGAACGAAATCAGCGTAATCTCAAAGAAATCATATTCATCATGTTAGTAGGGCAATGGCGTTTAAATACAACTCCGTATAATTCTTAGCCGACTGTTTTTATTGTTCGGTTAATAACAGGGCTTTCAGAGAATCGGTTGTCGTGGAAACATGACTTACTAGCAAATTGTTAGTGACTGAACTTTTTTTTTAACCACATTACCGTGACGCCTGTTTTCAAATACACGATATCAAAACGTGCTACACATCACTAGCTATAAAAAATAATAATAATAACGCTTGATTCAAACTCTGCTTAAGTCTTTCGTAAGATTTCAACAGATGCAAGGGAACGGTAATTTAAGAATAGCACGGGCTGTAATTAGAGTTGTAAACCAGTTTTTAGAAGGAGGTGTTACACATCTAAGGAAACTTAGTGGCGGGATGGTCATTTTTCATAAGATTGATAAGCAATGTGTGAAAAACAGTTAGTATCGCGTTAGCTTTTCACGTTTCTGTATTTAGACCCAAGGTTTTATTCCATAATCAAGCAGTATGATCTTATCAGAATATTGGACCAAATTCTTAGTTAACAGGCAAAATCAATGCTTTTTTTTTTTTTTTTTTTTAAAAAGTAAGTTTTAGGTGATAGATGCTGTTCATCTGCCGGTGTGACACCGTCAGCCAATGCTTCGATGCAGTGCAAGGTATCTGTTTATAACGAGATGCCATGTAGTATTCAATATTTTCACATATATTTACGACAGTACAGACTTTCTTGGGCTGAGAATTTATGAACATTCGCTTTCGATCAAACTGAGACCCACCTTAGACGTGATGTTTCAGCATTTTCGTTGAGCGTAGTAGCACAACCTCTTCCCCTTATCCCTTTATTTTGAAGACAGGTTCAATTATTTGCTTTCGTAATATAAGGCTTTAACTGCATACTTAAGTTTTCAGAATCTATATCATTTACTACGAAATAATAAATATCTTATTTTTATAGTTGAACGTAAAATTTCCAGCATTATAGCATTTGCTATAAGCTGTCATGCAGACGTTACAGTCAACTACCCTACTTCTTATCCTGATTATGTGAACTTAATCTTTATCTCAGATCCACTAATCAACATGTTTGCAATGCCGTTAGCTCATGATTGGACGGAGAGTAGGGTCTCAATATACATGTGATCCTTAACAGGGAGAGAAATAAAACTGGAATTATAAAGACCCCCCTTTTTTGACGGGGGGGGAACCAAATATAGGATTTACACTACTTGCAGCCGGTAACTACAGTAAAGGTCATGCTTGAAAAGAATTATTCCACCATACACATTACGTCGTACGGAGAACTTCATTGCTTCTTTCTGTGCAAAATGGACGAGGAAGAATGTCCTAATTAATTAAAAAATTCTTTAAGCAATTAGATTCTGTTTAAGTATTGGTTGATAGTAAAAATAAAGCAGTGACATATTTTTAAACATCTACGCCTAATGCTATACACAATGTTCACACAGCATTAGGGCTCTTTGTAGATTACGGAGTGTTATTTTTAGGAAATTTCGCCAACAACCTCCAATCCCTTTTCAGAGTAGCTTATGCAAGACAAGAAACTCCGCGTGTGTTCTCTCTCTGTCACACACACACAACAAACTTACTTTTTGCTTCTGAAGGGTTGCACAATTTATGGACGACCCCCTAAAGCATAGCAGATTTCGTATAAAGGGTTAAATACCAATCCCAAATAACGAGATACTTGCACCCACCCATTTGGATGAATCTGCCCAATATTAACAGCAGAACGAACGTTCTTAAAATCATGTGGAAACTGATCGCACGGGGTCGTCTAAGAAGCCCATGAATAACTGGAGATACCCACCTAATTAATAAATTGGGGGTTGAGAGTCAAGAAGGATGACAACTAATCGATCAGTTACGGTTCCACACCGAAAACATTTTTTAAAGTCACGTGACCAGATAATCCTGGTGTGTGTGTTTGTGGGGCATCCACGTTGCGTTACGTGCAATCGCTCGTCAATAAACAGTCCGTCGGAGTACTTTATTGGCAGTCGCTGTGACGCGCTTAACATTTTTTGATATTTGACGTAGATAAGCGGATCTTTCTCTTTTGACATCGCCAAGCAGGATTTCACGAAGGCGGCAACCGTGAATGCACCGCACCCCTTTACGACTCATGACGCCGTCGCATTCATTTTGTACTCTCCCGGTCATCCTCACAGAGTTGTGCAACGTACTTATCATTCAGCTTACTATCACTACTCTTTTTATCTATCCGGCAAACAACTCCCCCCACCACCTCCGCGCCCCCCAACTCTTTGAGCAGAAACGACAATAGAAAGTTTCCCCCAGCGCTCTCTGTTTAGGCTGCGGCAATTTTTCCAACCTTACTCAGTGTCGGAGAATATTTCTAGTTAAAGGAATTAACTCCGTTTATTATTCATTGAATACTAAATCAGTTTGTGCCGTGATACTAATGGCAAATTCTAACGAGACCCTCGCGACCATTATTTGCGATACTGATTCATGAGATGTTAGAAAACTCCATTTATTATCCACGGATGACTCTTTAAATTATACACCTCCGATATTTTCGTTAACACCATTCCTAATTCCACTTTTGAAAATTAAATTTTCTTATGAACGTAAAAAAGGTAGTGCGAAAAAGAGATATTAGTTAATGTATTGATATCTTAAAGCACCTAAATGGTTCTTAATTTGAATATCATATGATTACATATTTCCAATTTGAAATATTTTATTAGTGCTATATTCGTATGTGCAGCACATTTAAAAATCGATTTCATATATTTATTTTAACATTATTACGAAAAGCAATTGCGATAGCTGCAGTAATCCTGCATCACAAAACGTATACAGTTAGTTTATGAAATATACAGAATTATCATTAAACTATTCAAAGCATTGTTTAGCAAATCTATTGTTACGTACCATCTATTGTTTGTTGATCTCGCGAACATTATTGCAGAAAACAATACAGAATATTTAAATATACATTTTTGTCTAACTTTCTCGTTTTCTAGGATTACAAAAAGGATGGTAAACTTAAGAGATAGAATGGGTAGAATATAATTATTTTAATTAATGGCTTTCGTTTCGTCGATATATAATAGAACTTACAATGTATGTCCGTTCAAGTTAAATATTAGGGTGTATATATTAACTGCATTTGAAATAGTTTATAGTCTCCTGTGGTTACCGGAGCATATTCATGTTTGTTTTAAAGGGAGATTCATAAAATTCCTCGAATGTGAATTCAGCTCTTATTTGTCCTTTAAAAAAAATGTCCTTGAAGCCATTGCTTGGCCAACTGGAATTCATTCTCCAATGTATAACAACAGGTATGGCAACTGTAGCGCAAGGTTAGGTTTTTGTTCAACTGTATTCGATAAATACAGATCTTTTTGGCGTATATTTGTGTGTAAATCTGTAGTCTCGAGAACTGTATAGATAACTTTCAAAGATAGAAGGCATCCTTCACGGAAGAACGGAGGGTGGGGGGCGGCCAGGAATTTAGAAAAGCATACCTGGATTAATACGAGATACTGTATGTGAAGGCTAACTTTCCTTCAAGTTAAAGTGCTTGGTTAAATCCCAATTTCATGCACGGCAACTACACTTCTAAATGAAGAACTAAGACAGCATTTATTTTCTTTGTTTATTGCATAAATATATCTGGAATTCAGGAAGAAAGTGAACAATAATGTCATGTCTCAGCTGGATTATTTTGAACAAGCACGTGTTTTTATTAAAGTGAAATGGTGCTTGGTTCACGGGACTTTATTTAGATAATATCCACTGCTACATATTTTGTTGTATAGCCCAGAAAAGAAATGGGATCCCATTTCTTACTCGGTACTCAGATAAACCGGTATGTTTGAAGAGTGATTGTATCCCATCAAATAAAAAGCTGTCATACCACCAAGGGCTCCAAAACTTCCTCATTCGTTCTGCAGTTAATTAAAGAATTGTAGAGGGAAGAAAATTAACTGTGGTATACGAGGGGGGAAAAACACTTAGATTGAAGAAATAAGATGACATATTTGATGAAAGAGTCTGCCTACAGGGAGATTGCGATACAGTATTTTTGTTATTACATTTAATGCTAACGAACATCGGTTCTTGATCACCAAGAAAGGGAACGAAATGCACAAAACAAACAAGAAATATTAACGACCTTAGATGTTTGATTAAAAAAAAATTTAATTAATGTTATAAAATGTAGACTTCACTGGCCAGCTGACGTATTCTACCTGGACTACCGTTTTGGGTTCGTATTACATTGGTATATTGATGAGATTCAACTCACGTTATTATATCAGATGTGAAGTGTGTATCAATCGGTATGATGACGTCACAATAACAGATGGTTCATGCATCTCTGTTACGTGGAACATCTGGGATCGCTGCTAAATTTTGAATAAACTTGAGATATCACTGTTTGTGTAATCTAGCTTAGATGAAAACTCATTTGAGAGTATTGTATTTCTTTGGCTATAATGTTGCCGTATTCGGTGTAGTTATAGAGTAGTGTGTTGGGATCGAATTAATCAAAAGAGAGAAAAAAATCTTATGAAGTTAGATGGTCTTCATATGGGAACAGACGAACTACGATAAAGGTGTGTTTTTGGTTTGGCCAAGCATGCAAACGGGCTAAAAAAAAAACATGCTGATTCAACCAACATCATCGAAAAGCTACTAACTACACGTAGCAAATTGCAGTCGTACTGAAGGCGACAATTTATTCAAATAAAAAGCTGTTTATATCAAGAAACTTCGTTATTATTCTGAACTGGCTTGGACTATCGAATCAGTTAGCAACAGTAAGATGCACAGTGTTTTACTGATTCGGCATTTTCATTGTTGAAAATAAACAATACTGTGATATAATTGTTTCGTTCTACAGACAACAATTAAAACTAATAATGAGTGAACAGTAATCATATACCAGCCATGTATTCGCGTGAAAACTATTAACTATATCTATACGCGAAATTTGCATGATCGGATAGGAATAATTCATGATTTTAAGCCTTACTCACATGACGATGAATTAACGATGCAGATCTATACTTGACTCCGTGTGTGAACTAATTCTTTTTCTTTGCTTCTCGTAAATTTAATAGTATTAAAGACGAGAAGATTACACATAGTTGTTGATGAAGCTAGGAACTTGCACTATATGTGTATGATGTCCGAAGGCCATCTTCAATTTCGGAAGATCTCTTTTTTAAACAATACACAAGATTACGGATATAAATCTGAGTGCCATAACAGAATTCTTCATATAGGACGGAAAATGTACTATTATTTTTAGTGATTGTTATTGCCCACAATTTATCTAACCAATTACTGAATAGCTTATATATGTTAGTGTTTCTCACAGTCGAGCACCCCAATTTAAAAAAGAAATAATCTCCTGACTCCTACTTCAAGTGTATCCTGCTTAACTTTTCGTTAAGCCATTACATGTCATTTAAACACCAGCTAAACTATGCTTGCACAAAATTAAGGTAAATATAGGGAACGAAGAATCTAACATAATACTGACGTAACAACGTATGCCAAGAATTTGTTTGCTATTAGGTTTGACTTAATAGATACACGGACAAGTAGGTCATAAAAAATCACCAATATTGTTTAAAAAACAAAGCACATACGAGGAAAATAAAGTGTAGTCACGCAAGTACTGATGAGTATTCTGTCTTATCTGAACAAGGTATTGGTAGATGCCTTAATTGCAGACTGGTCCTTGTTATTTGGGTTCTATGAATTATTCTTAAGGCATTACACGGTTCATACGCTAACTGATATGTGCGTAATCTGAACCGTTATTTTTACTTGGGTTGGATAGTTTTAAATATTCAGGACTTAAAGATGTGTTTACAACTGCTATAGTTACCATAGGAAATGTAAGAGAATTGCAATAGCAGTGGATGTATTTGGCGAGCTTGCGTGCTACATTGACGACTCGATTTTTACGATGTCCCCCAGCATTTATGCAGTCATTGGGTTTAGATAGTATAATGTGGTTGGAAGGTTCGGTCATCAAACGTGTCCAAAACGTTATCTGTTTTGTTATTCTCCCCACTCGATTTCGTCAAGAAATCATGGCGCTTGGCTAACTGAAAGAACGCTAGGTGGAGCAGCATGACGGGATTTATACTGCCGGTCGCTGAATATGGGTAGTTTTTTCAAATCATTTTTGCAGGCAGAAAAACTGCTGCAGACGACTAGTAAAATAAAATTTGATATTGTTGGACGCATAATAATACAGCTGATTTTTTAACAATGCAAAATCCTTTTAACAATATTAACAAGACTTACCAGCCTTGCAAACCATAGTTTTTGGAGCTTTCAATATACATAGGAGAAAGAACGAAAAGGAACTTGCAAGTGACGGCAAGTTCCAAGTGCACGGTTGTATCGAAGAAAAAGAATTGAAATTATCGACAAAGCCTTCCCAACTATTGACACTTAATCTATTGATCGCGGAAGGATGTAAAAGCCTTATAGAAAGGAAAGTGAAGTTGTTTTACGCCACACAAATCGCCCACAACTATTGACCTCAACCAGTTATCATGCACGCAACAGAATCTGTAAACACAGCTGGGACGGGAAGCAATGTTAATAATTCAACCTTTTCCGCTTTTGCTAGTCTCTCCCACACACCCCGACGTATGCACGTCGGAACTATCTAAGAGGTACAGAATTGCCTTACCTTTCTTGCCGTGGATGCTCCCGCGAGACATCGAGCTGTTGCATTGTTGTCGGAGGTGTCCTGGAACCACGTTTCCAATGGCTGCTGTTAGCGTTACTGGGCCGCATGTTGATAGGGCCGTAACGGTGGTGATGCCTGGCTGCTGCGGCGGTGCAGTGCCAAGAATGCCGTCAATAGTGTACGGCACCCCGGTAATGGTCGGTAGGCCGGAATGAGGTGGCGGTGGGTGATGATCGTACGGGTGAGGTAAAGGAACGCTGTACGGAGCAATCGGGGAGCCGAAGTGAGCAAATGGTCCTGGAATCGGTCGACCAAGCCGTCCCAATATGTGACTGTGGCCGAACGATGGGTCCAACAGCCGCGCATCCATTGCACTTGGCCCGGTGACGTGAGCCGGAGAACTCGGTTATGTCGGTCGGTCTCGAAAACCACCACAAACATTCACACTAAGCCTAACGGTCGAGGGGAATGACGGGGGGTTTGCTTGTCTCTCGTGGGTTTCTCGCAGACGATCACTCGTTGGCACGGTGAGAGCTGTCCACCAGTAATCACTGTTTGTACGGATGTCCACGCGTTCGCTTGACGCGCGCGCGCGCGCGTGGGTTATCTCCAGCGGCGCAACACCGATAATCTGGAAGTTGGCGAAGCAACTCGTCAGACCCGTTCTCAGTCTTGCCTGGCAGTCGGCCACCAGGCGCCGGAGCTCATGAGCGTCGAACCGTCACTAGCCGCAGGCACTCCATCTTGCACGCACACACCTCCCGGGGAGGAGCCACTCGAACGGCAGCCACAGAGATCGGCTGGATCGGTAGGCGGAGCCACGAACGTTTGCTGAAAGAGTGGCGAAAGGGCGCGTGGTTGGTCGAAGTGCGGGCAAGGGTTGTTCTCCATCCGCCGGACACAGTCTTGGAACTGAACTGTAGATAGATTTGTCTTAGCGTTCAGAACCCAACCTTTTACTCCCCCTTCCCCCGTACGTAATTAATTATTTCATCAAAGCTCAGGCGACTCAGGTACGTCACGTTTAAATATACGAGACGTGGTTGTCGTTGCTTGAATAATGATGAGCTGTCTCATTCGGTCTCTCCTGGGTGCGAAGTAAATTGCTTTTACATCGACCCACCCCTCCTGTACAGGGGGGAAAAAAGTAGAGTTAAACATCCTTGAGGGGGGGGAGGTAATTATGATATTCGAGGGTGACCACATAGTAGCCGATTTTGATGAAATGCCAGTTGTTTGTCCCATCTATTAACACCAATCCCAGAAAGGCATACGAATTGAGGGACCAACATGAGGGTTAGCCGCAAAGGAACTTTTTCCCCCCACATTAATGGCATTCGAGCTTCTTGTTTTTTTTCTTGTAAATATTTCACTTCCGAAATATTGGCTAATGATTGATAGAACATGTTTAAGATGGTAAATATAGCAGACTATTTTTTTTTTATTGGTTTTAAAATTCTAGATTCTTTTAATAGTAGTCAAGAAAACTAACGAAAAAAAAGTCCGGAAGTGGGTGGTTTCTTATTAACCAAAGAATCCGCAAGAGATCCTGAGATTGCTTCTCTTATCGAGGGGGAAAAAACCCATTCAGGACTTCAGAATACTCGGTACTAAACCATCTTCTCTTTATGTGACAGTCAACAGTAGCTAGCATGTATTCCACTATGGGACTTTTTTTTTTTATCTCTCTATTTCTTTTGTTAAATGTGCTTTTCCAGAATTGAGAGAATGGCCTTTTTTCTTCAAGAGAGAGAGACAGTTGCATTATGGATGACTTAATTGTTTGTAGCTATAACAGCTCACGCTAAAAAATATTATGCCTCGGTATTATTTTTTCTTTCAAGAGCTTTTTCGCTGATTTTATTCGATTAAAGTTTTTACAATGATAGCGTAAACTGAATGCTGAGACTCAGAAGATTTGAATTTCAGCATTTAAATTAACGCGAAAAATATATTAAGAAGAATTGAATTATCACAGTAGATGAAATACAAAGAGGGAAAACTAAAAAAGAGAAGTGTATTTGAATTGTCGAGTACATGCAAGAAATATTTAAATAGAAAAATTACAGGCTCAAAGGAGTGTAGCAGCAAATGAAATGGCACAAAAAATAAAAAAGATGAGAAGACCAAAAGAATAAAATAACGCAAAAAATACGACTAAAAGAAAGCTTTGGTTACTAATTTACTTCTTTACGCTTATGAATTCAAGAAATATGGAAAGATGGTACTTGTATTAAGCGTAGCCATGTCGCCATTATTGGGCACCTATCCCGGGTCTGGACCTCTCCTAGGCTAGCTACATCACAGTTACACTTGGTTAATGGAACATTGCAGCACATAATGCAAGGAACATGTACTGGCCAGAGCATTAAGAACCTCTTCGACTACTATTCGTAGATTTACTTATAACCTCGTTATAAATAAATCTGCTAACGCCTTTTTTTTTTTTTTTCCATAAAGGGTTATTTTAACCCCAACTTTTGAAAAATTGGAGACCTGGCTATCCAGAGGACAGTTGAGTCGTCACTGGAATCTGACCTCATGATTCTTGGTGATGAGAATACAGTGGATATCCGCCGCCATTTTGTGATCCTAACGCTCGTGCTGGAATCTGTAATAGTGAGTAATACGGTCGATTTGGGATGAGGAATTTAAAAGTCTGTTTTCGGAAAGGTACCAAAAATTGATGGACTCGGGCATCAATTATATAAACTATCTATCTTCCTTCGCTGCTTGTGAATCTGTAATGATGCAAGTTCTTGAGGTGACAATCTGGTGGTTTTGGGGTAGCTTCAACCACTTTCTAGATTACTTGTCTGATTCCCATTTTTTCTTTGAGTATTTATTGTATTGGGTGACAACCAAAGTGTTGGACTTCTCTGTGAGTATTCCCAATGGACTTGATGTTATTAATTGGATGGAGAGGACTTTTTTTTTTTTTTAATTTGAAGGGTTTCCAAATTTCATCCATCCTGATGAATGAAATTTGCAATCTTGTCACATGCTCTCTGCATTGTCGAGTGTATGATGATATTGCAACACATTTTATTCCACTTTATATTCCACTTAATAGTGGAATCACTATTTAGTGATTCCACTGTACTAAACGTGGATCTGTTAACTGAAGTCATTCTTATTAAAAAGTTCATTAGGCATATTATAATGGATTTAGCCGTTAGTGACAAATCTTGGTATCTTCTAAAGTGTAAGAATTATTTAGCGGGACATTTACGTAATTTAAAAATCAGACTAAATATAAGTAGAATGATTTCCTCTCTATCTTTGGTCTTTAATTGTAGATACTCGCAGGGACTTACTTTTAGCGATATAGAATTCTATTGATTCAAATATGAACTAATTTGGCATGCCAAAATGGATCCTCTCGAACTTTTATGCCTTCAGATATTTCCTTAAACTGCACGCTGTAGTCAGACATAGAATTCACTTTTCTTTAGCATTACTGCATTGGGATCTTCCTCCAATGTGGAGCTGTTTTACAAGAGAACAGCTCAGTTTAAGTACGGATTGTTTCCTGTCTAGTTTAATATTCATACATTAGCACATTTAATGCTATATTATTCAGTTTTTGCACGTACAACAGTAATTTTTGTTTTCTCTCTTTCCTTTTCAATCCCTTCAAAGCATCTTGCCTGGCCAACAACACCCAGGTTCAGAAATCTTGTCCCGTGGAATATATTTTGTCTATAAATTCTGTGTTAAAAAGCCTATTCTATCTCTGCATGAAATTACCAAAAGCACTTATAAAATGGGAAGGAACTCTTAAATACGATTCGAATCCAGGTCTTCCTATCCAGAAGGCATCTTCGATGCCAGACTTCGGTGTTGAGACTTCCAAACTTCAGTAGAGTACGTTTACTTATCGTTACATCGTAGGAGTGAAAATCTAAACTAAAATATCCTTTCAAATCATCTCCGAATGATAAGAGTCCTCTCATTCAGAGAGAGAGAGAGAGAGAGAGAGGGGGAGAAAATTGCGCTCTCTTCCGGCTATCTCGTTTTGCTAATAACCTTATCCAAAAACAGTTCAATAATGATTTTGTTAGCAAAGAATCGCATTCCCAATATGTCTTTTCTAATCAAATAATTCCTCTATTATTCCACGTGCTCTGGAAGAGCACACTCCACTCGTGCAACAGCTATTCCCTATTATTTTACAAAACTGGTTTTTGAACAAATATTGTAAACTAAATTGCTTCCAATATTATAATTTAGACGCTAAATAGAGCGAATAAAGATTACGACGAATACCATATTCAGGTGGTTTGCTTTCACGTAATGATTGTATGTTTTAGCACTGGCTCATCTTAAGGGTAAATCATATGATCCGGACAGTGGATTTTCAAACCGACTTCTTAGTACCGCACAGCTAGTTCTGTCGAATTTAATAACCTCGTTACTGCTCCTCCTCTTTGGTGTGGTATAAGTGAGGACGTGTGCAATTTTATTGCTGTACACCAGTCTTCACTTTGTAAGCTCAAAATGTTCATATAATTTTCATAACCAGAACGGATAATTGCCAAAAATGAGTCTACAAATCGCTATTCTGAGTCAATCTATGCTCCTCAAGGGAAAAATTGAGAGATCCTGATTATAGTTATTTATTCTTCTTAGGTCTTTCATTTGTAAATTTTTTACTTGCTATTATTGACGTGAAAACTTTATATATATATATATATTCTTGTAGCATTGTATGATGTAACCCTTTTCCCCTACCTATGATCACAATAGTATCTTGGAATTAATAATTACATATACCTCCCATCTTTTCTGTTGTATTATATTATTAAATTCAGAAGTGATCCAGGAATACCATTACTGTATACTAGGAAATGGTGATAGAATAATTTTGACTGCATGTTTGATTTATTTTTATTTCGGATTTCCCCGAGTAATCTTTTATTTTCTTAATTTAAAATTACCTTTGTATATCAGTTAATAGTACGAAATCTAATGATAAATTACGTGATGAAGGACATTTTACTATGTTTATATCTTGTTGCATTCGCACAGATTTTCTACTTTTTTGGTATTGAATCTTTCAAGTACGGTATTAATTTGGATTACCCCATATGGGAGTTCCCAAGATATGCAATTGGCTTTTATAAAATTCAAAAGTATATTATTATTAACAGGAAATTGTATTTATATTATTCATATTTTGCTTTCTTCGTGATCGCTACTCATGAAAATACTTCACTCAACAACTTTTATTACATCTTACGGATGAAAATAATTTCTCGACTACAATATACTGTTAACGCGGAAGATAAAACACCCGACAATTTCTTTTTGTGTAATTTCTGCATTTTCTTAGTAGGCATCCTTCCAAAAATATTTGAATAGGTATTTATTTTATAGAAAAATAAAGACCAGTATAATAAATTAGGACCTAATTGTCTGCCACTTTTTTTTTTTTTTTTAACCTACGTTGAATTCAATCGTAGGTGAATATTAATACTGGTTCGCCACCAACGTTAAACAGAGAGCAGTGGATGTTCGAGACGGTGCGTGCGGTGTGTACATGGTAGCAGTGGCATGGATTACATTAACGTTCTAAAGCCACATTTATTATTGTAATACTTTGTGCAGAGCGGGTATTAAGTAGTCTACAACGTGGTGACATTTTTTTCTTTCGTTCTTAATTAGGAAAACACTAAAGAAAAAAAATGAAATGATAAATTTCTTTCACCCCCCCTTCACCTCTTTCTATATAGAGTGTATGAATACTTGCTGATTCTTTGTCCATTTTTCCTGTTGTAATTTAGTTTTGTTTTTTTAACGAAAAATTGAAACCCGGAACACATACAATTACTTTAATTCTTTCTCATACGTTTAGTTGTAATCTTTTTTTTCTCTCCAATCTTGTCTATTAGGAAGATGATTTTACCGAAAATATTCAATTTGCCACCAGAATGGGCGCATAGTGTGCTACGTAAGTAGAAGCCATTCGTTGCTGATACGATCTGACAGTGTATTACACATTAGACCAGCGATACATCACATTCTGACATGACCTTGAACACGTATAAAGCAAAAATACCTGCACGACATCTAAGGTGTAGTGTACCAACTTCAAATTCTTTTTACTGACCAATAAATTAGGAGGGTGTGCAAGCTATGTATCTCATAAAGCTGTATGTGATAACGCCGCTTTTTTATGTATATCTTTCCTATTTTTACACAGACGCGAATGTGCATATCGCTTAAATCTTTACAATCCATTAACCCGATGGAATAAAGTTAGAGAACAAAGACATTTATGATGTGAAAACGTCGGCTGAGCGAATATCAGTTTATATTTATTCGAGAGTCACATATCGGGGCTACGTTTAAGGTAATGAATTCCATGTTCACCCTATTTTCTTGTGTCTTTTTGGACTGCCTTTGAACTTCTTCCTGGGCTAGACTCCACAAAGTTCAATGTTCTCTTCCCCTCAAGATGAACTTTCAGTTCATCGTATCATCGCATTTGGAGCAAAATGTTAGGACCAATGGGTCAAAGACGGCTTGTTTCCTAAGCACTTCCCTGGGTGCTGTTTAGTTTAATTATTATAAATTATTCTTTCCTTCTAAGACATTAGTACTCCAGCAACCCTCTATACAGATTCTTATTCATCCAATGATTTCTCTACACAAAACGAGTGTTCTCTGCCAGGTTGGCAGGAAAAATACCCCGAGGAAGACCAAGATGAAGATGGATTAATATACAATAAAAAGTGCCTTAAAAGACAGAAATATAAGATATGATAATGTGGGAGTTTCGAGCGATAACAGATTAATTCGGAGGAAAATTGTTGATCAGAAGTTAGCACTGGTGTCACTTTTTCATGTAGTACTATCATAATTATACAGGATAATTATGATATCCCCTCCCAGAATCCTTTTTTTTTTTTTTTTTTTTTGTCTTCTCGCAAAACAGGAAACAATTAGCCAGCTAAAAAGTATTAATATCCTTCAGAAATATGGAATGATTAGTATGATACAAAGTATGCCATAATTGGCATGGATAATATGACGTCATATCCCTTTCCAAACAAACAAAGAAAATTTAATCTAGAAAAATCTTCTCACGTCAAAACGTTTCGAATACAAAAGAAGAATGCGTGCAATAGACTGCTTAAGTGTATTGTACATGCTTTCCCAGAACATCACTGCAATTAGAATGAAAACGAAGTGCTAGACGCATCGCAGTTCTGATTATCTGAAGTGATTATCAACTCACTCCCTTGGTGGCCTTTGAAATAAGCAGTAGGAGGCAAAGCAAGGTCTGGAAGATTTTTCTTGTTTTCAATGTTTCCTGTGTGCAAGACCTCCTTTCGTCCATGGTCTGGTTATTTCGTGGTCAGGCATAGAAGGGTTAACTTTTTTGCACAGTTTCCATATCTTTCATAATCATTATTGAAGGTAATGGTCCATGACGCTCTGCTTGTCTTCATCCACAATATCGGAAAAAACAACATACAAGGTGATACAAACTTATTTCCATTATATGAAAAATTTAATAATATACCAAATATATGGTGCTTCTCAAATAATATGTAAGACAGTCTTAAGACACTTAACATTAATATAATTAATTTCTATTGTATTTGGCTTAAAAATGATTTAGCACCTTATCAATATTTTTTCAGTTAACAGTTTTCGAAATGTTTTCAGATGTTCTGCATATTTTAATTTACTTATTCAGAATCAATGATATATATTTTTTGTAATTTTTTTATTTATTTTTACAGTCAATATTGCAGTACATAGTCCAGAAACCCTGCGCTAGAGACCAAACAAAACTTTTTCAGCCACTTCAGGCTTCCAATATGCAGAGCAGTAGTCTTACACTCGGTGATGAAATTCATCTTCCACCTAAAGACAATCGCAAACATCCATGTCCAGGTGGGATTTGAACCCACGACCTGTTGGTTGGAGAGTAGGTATGCTAACTACTCGGCCAACCAGGCCAAATTAATAGGCTTGAAATACTCTCTTGTGGAACAGAATCAAGAATTTTAAACATTTTAGTATTCCATCACAAATATAGGTGTGGTATTCTGTGAGCAAGACAGATGCAAAATTTGTATGTGTTCAAAAGAACAATGCATGGCTTAAGCACAGTACTAAGATGCTATAGATTTCTAATCTTTCATAGATGAGACGTCATAAAAGAATGTCAGCACAGAGTGTAGTGGTCCAATCAACTTATATATCACTATAAATAGTTCCAATATTAGTATCACTAAGCAGTAGAAAGGAATATATCAGAAAGGTGTACATAAACTGATCAGCCTGTTTGGCCAAAATAGAATGACTTGCAATCACATGTTACCGAATAGACTTCAGGTTGAAGTGGAGTTGGAATTTTATCCTTTGGAGATGGTATCATGGAGCTAATTGAATTAATAGGCATGAAAGTTGTGGAAATATTCTACTTCTTTAAGGTACAAGAAATGCACTCTGAAAATGCCTTTTGTGCATGGAATGGTGATTCTTTGCAAGTCTTCTCTTCTAAAACTTGGGGTTTCATCCCACGAACTTTACGGTGTTTGACCATAAAGCCCACACTATTCCAGACAGTAATACCCTGCATTACGTTTAGGGATTGCAAGTTGGTGAGACTTGTCTCTCTTGACTTGCTGACATGTATAATTATGATAATCTTAGGCCATCTATTTCTGATTGGCTACTGTTGGAGTTTGAACTGCCTCTCAGCCTCCAAAAATTAGATAGGGTTAAAACGGCCTCGTCTATTCCCTATATGGAATAAGAGGAATTAGCAGATTTGTTGTTGTTGATCTAAATAGAAATTAGCAAGGATTGGAGATATTGGAGCCAATTCAATAGCTTTAGTTTGTTGATAAAGCTTTTCATTCCAGCTGAATTCTGGATATTTTCCAGAATTCATGATAAACATGAAGGGGCCTAAATCCAATGGAAACACTTAGATGATAAAAATTCTAGGGATGTCAGAGGAACATTAGTGTAAAAAAGTGAAGCTATGTCAAAGTTGACTAGTAAATCTGCAGAGTGAAAGCTCAATTAAATTTATATATATATATAAACCAGAAAATATCCTGGTTTATGTAACTTGGGTAAGCCATAAATAGGTGGTCTTGTGCAACGAGTTTTATGTTTTTTGAACTGTATCTGGATTATGTGAAAATACATTATCCCATAAAGAGTTAAGTTTGTTTAGTTGATTCTTGGGAGGGTCTCTGCCAATTAATGCATAAGTTTTACAGTCTGCTTTCTATTTATAATCAGAAGTCAGAAAGAACATTAATATTGCCTTTTTGTTGGTTTTGGTTATAATAAGATTATTTCTTTGAAGAGCACGTAAGACTTTCAATTCTGTAGATGGTATATTTAGAGGGGAGGTTTAGGATTATGAGTAATTTTAGCAGCTACGAAATATAATTGACTTATGTTTACACATCTTCATTATCTTATTTTCTTTGCATCCAGACACACACACACAAAAAAAAAAAAGATTAACTGCCAACACTTAAGGTTTTCTACATGTCTAGGGATCCATGTACTTGAATATGCATTGTAGCTACACCAGTATGTGTAACAGGAGATTTACCATTTGACTAGTTTACATTCACACTCATTGCTTATTCTCCCCTCATCCATTCTTTCTGAAATGTACATCTTTTTTACATATTGCATACATATGTAATAATTAACCGTGCTCTCCAACTGTAACTATCTAATATTCACTGCTCTTATAAGCTTGTTACCAAATGCCTTTCTACATATTTTCAACATTTAAAAAAAAAAGTTTTTCCTCCTCAATATCTTTTATTATGTCCTCTAATAGGGTTTCATCCAAGTTTCATCAAGATATATATATAGCCTGAACTATACACTTTAATTTTTTCTCCATCTCTTGTTAGATAAATTCAGCAAATTGCAACTGACCAACCAGTTCTTATAACTTATTAAGATACATCTCCTCCATGTAAATATTTAGTGAATTTGCTTTGAATGGTCAGTTCTCTTGATATTCATTAAAAAAAACTGTGGGAGAATAAATTTGAGTCAATCCAATCTTGCAATTGGATTGACCATACTTTCAAGATAATTCCTTTCTGTTATAAGTATAAAGTTTCTCTTAATTAAACCTATATTCTTCTGAATTTTACTAGTTGTGTTGCGAATGTAATTTTTTTAACAGGTAAAACACCCCAAATCTCTGTATTCATTACCTATTTCTAAAGACAGCCCATTGAATATATATTCATCAAGTGCTACCTCCTCCTTATATCAGATACTACTAGTGTGTGTGTGTGTGTGTGAGAGTGAGAGAGAATGAGTGAAGAGTTAAAAGGGCGATTCATCCCAACAGCTGACTACTTCACCATCTTCACATTATCAGCAAAGGAAAATTTAATCCTGACATTTGAATCTAGGTTGTTATATGTTAAACCACTATGGTCATATCACCAAATCTGGGATACCTCACTGCTTTACTACCCTTCTACAACAGTTTCTTGTCAACCAGTTTTATACCCATCTCATTATGCAATGATTAGTACATATTTGGTGCATTTTAATCAGTGGGTTCTTATGTGAAATTCGATCAGAGGCTTTGCCAAAATCCAAATAAATCATAGCTATTGTATAATGTTGGTTTGATTGTTCCAGTAAATAGTATCCACTCGAATTAGGGAAATGTTTGATCCCACCCTTGGTCTGGATGTTTTGTGAATGTTGTGATGTGTCAGACAAATTTCATCACTGATGATACCACTACCATACTTATTAAAAAGCTTGAACTAGCTTGAAAAGATTCCATTTTCGGTTCTCTAGAACAGTTTCCAGATTATTTAACTCTTAACTCATCCATGGTACCATCTATGTGCTATACTGTGGAGTTTGCAGCTGTTCATGGGCTCGATTCACATACGAAAAAAAAAAAAAAACAGGTTCCTTGCCTAAAAAGGAAGTTTGTCATTGGTCTCTCCTAAATCATACTGCATCCTTCTTAACATGTGATCTCTCTCTTGGATACTTGAAAGGATATCCAAGATATTTTTATTAATTTGTAATTAACGTTTTCATTACCTTGTGTACAACATTTATAAACCAATCTATCCAGTCATATTTTTTTTTTTAAATTTTCAAATTTAGAATTGAAAAATTGGTCTTGGTATGGCTAACACTCATTAAAATAGAAAAATTCAAATGTATTGTTTTTGATTATTCTGTTTTTAATGCATAGTTTCAATTAAAACTTAGGGCTTATTTTCACATTTCTTGAACCATGATACTTTTTGCAAAATACTACAAACTGCTATTAACATGAAAGGTATAATTAATCCAGCACTATTATAGCCAGACAGAACTGAAACTTGAAGTTCAAAATTTACTACAGAGCTTTTGAAAATGCAACCTTCAGCATCAGAGTTGCTCTAGTTTGCACTATTTAAGACAGACTATGCCCAGAAGCTTGTATGTTAGCCTTTTATTAGTGCTTTTATTGACTTGACAGTTGTTTCAAACAGTTGGTGAGATTAGCAGAAAATTGGCAGAAATCTTAATTTATACACCTAAAAATATAACTTTCTGATGCCGATTGTTACAGTACTGAAGAAAATGATGAGTTCAAATGTCAAGCTAGTGAAAGCTTAAAGAACTGATAAAAGGTGAACATATGGGCTCCTAAGCAGTTGGTGCTTTTTAAACTTTTGAGCAGAGAGTTAAAAATATATATCTTGTCTTCTGTGGTGTATAAATGCAAGGGGAAAAATTGGGAAAGTTAGCAAGTCTTCCAACAAAAACTTGTAACCCAATGTAAATTTATGGCTTTACGATAGTTACAATTCAAACATATGTATACATCAGTACTGTTTTTAGGATAGAAGCCTATATATATACTTCTTTGTGTGAGTGTGCGCATGCAATATGCTTAGTGCTGGGGAACTATTTCAAGAGATGATTTAAGAGTGTAGTCCTCACAGTATCTAAAATGACTTATCTAAGCATGACCATATCTTGATAGTTTGTTATTTATAGATATTTAACATTTTTACATTTAAAAAATTGCATGTATACTTCCGTGTTATTAGCCGATATTGAAAATAGGATGCACTGAAAACAAACTTGTTTTTGTTTTAACCATTCTTAGTTAGATGGATATGACTAACCGCGCGGTTAGCCTAGTGGCTTTGCGCTTCGCAACCATATGCCTGGGGAAGGAGTGTCCCAGGGTCGATTCCCGTTGTAGACGTGAGGAATTTGAGGATCTTCCTCAGGCATAGCCAAGTTAGCCGGTCTTGGGTGCGGTCAGTAGGGTTTTTTCTGCCAGTTTATCTGGCGTTTTTCATCCCGCAAGCAGGCAAACCAGCCCCGTGAACATACGCCTCTACAGTCAAAAATATATCCCCCCCCCCAGCGGCAGACCAAGCGACAGGTCGGTTGGGAGTGGTACTGACAAGAAGTCGCATCTAAGTAACACGCGGACCCGGCATAGGAAGCGGGAATAACGCGTAGTGAAAGAAGAAGATTCAGAATAATAAAATTATAATTAAACGATTTTGTTATTATACCTAATACACCACTTAAAGTATAGAATAAATTCTTGTTATATGTATTATTAGCTCTTCCTTTCTGTAATATCCCCGTGTGGTTGCCGGGATAAGAATAGCACCGATGCAAATCCAAGCATGTCTTAAGAGGCGACTAAATGGACGCTGAGATTCGAGAGTTTGAGTTCACTCTCTTAAGGTTTTTGCCTTAAGGGAGCAATTTGAGTCATTGGGGAAGTGTTCTCCGGCACGGCCCGCTGAGGGGCTTTGTCGGTGGATGCTTTTCTTCGGAATATGAGTGGATCTGCTCGGTGGTGGTGGTGTGTGGATGGAAGGCCATCATTGAGTGGAGCCAACGCTGAGATGGACGGTCTTTCGGCCACTATTGAGTGGTCTAGGAATCATCTTAATTTTTAGACGAGATTGGCTTTACTTACGTATCGCCAATCTAGCTAATGCATGCCGTACGAAGCGACTGCAATTGGTACCCAGGGAGGATGATGGATGGCAATGCTATAGCCAATGATGTTCTAACTGAGGCTTGGCCATTGCTGTTACCCTCTTGCCATGATCAGAGCTTTAATAGCTCAATAACACCTTATCCCTACACTGTCCTCTACAGATAACGGGGAAGATGAAAAGCATTCTTGCTTCGCCCCTTTAAGCCATTCCTTATTATAAGGATAAGAATTAACTTTAGTCCCAGAATGAATGAAAAAGCTTTCTGATTAATGTTTCTGAAAGCAGAAAAAAGCTGCTTTCAGATGTACTACCGAGGTATTCAGTTTTTTAAATGTCCGTTTTTTTTCTTTCAAGGTATCAATGTAGCTATCCGTTTGGCCAACATTTTACTCAAAACGGCAGTTTGAATGAAAATCCATCGGCGTCCTGAAGTCTAACTGCATGCAATCTTTTGTTCCGTTGATCTGGAATTCACTTTATGCGTTCCCTTTCTTAAGATTTTAAAGAAAAACGGCCATTTATAACGACGTCTTCTTGGTGTAGCTCGAAGACGTTGTTAGTCACAGCACTTCTGTGACTAACTCCTAGGTTCAGTTCATTTGCGAGCCTCTTTCTTCTACATCACGTGTCTCACATTTTTTTTTTTTCCTTAAAGAGATTGGATATTGTTGAATTGTGACTTTCCCTGCACAAAGCCAGAATAGCACTCTTTGTAAATAAGGTATAAAAAGACATTCAT
This sequence comes from Typopeltis vanoorti, assembly GCF_054136105.1. NCBI lineage: Eukaryota > Metazoa > Arthropoda > Arachnida > Uropygi > Thelyphonidae > Typopeltis > Typopeltis vanoorti. The sequence goes on from NC_143557.1 coordinate 41,572,786, forward strand.
ACTAACCTTAGCAGCTGCAACCTTTTTATACAAAGAAAACGATGGAATTGTTCTTAATAGGATGACGCCATGATGAATGCAGATGTTATTTTATCACAATCGCACCAGCTGTTATGAGTTATCATTTTTTAATATATTTATTCTCATTAAAACAACAATTAATCATTTTTTTGTGTATTGCGCTTATTTTTTTTTAACGCTATTGCATGCAGCGAGCATGTGTTATAGCACTGAAGTAGCAGGATTATATCAAAACGATCAGTTTGCTAATAGTAATTAATTACAGCGAGGTGTGTGTTCAGCAGTGTTGTCATGAAGATGGAATAACAATTATTTGAAACAAAGAATTAGCAGACTTTGCTCAGGCGGTAAGTCTCCGAGAAATCTTTTAACAACGTCTTATTTAGAATGTCAAAAGGGCAAAAATTGCTCCATTAAGAGAATATTTGAATACGAAAATCAGATACCAGTTCAATGTCGTGGTTCGTGAGAAATTTGCGCACTAAAGATCTCAAATATAGCAGAATATTGTTGAATGTGTTCTATATATTAACTGTATCGTTTTGCTAATTGACTTAAAAGGTAAGGCTTTAATTATTTACCTCTTCTTCATACTTAGAAGTCATTCGGATCCACCTCTTCCAAAAGTGAAAATGCGCCAGTGCATATGCATCCTAGGATCTGCTTGTTGACCAGTCTTTTACCTTCCTAAATCAAGGTATAAAACCCGGATAAATTGCATGTAGAATGTGAATACTTAAGTAAAATTATACCAGGAATATATATACATATCACACTCTAACATTATTATAACTATTGGTTGAAAATTAAGATTGTGAACAGATTAAAGTGTAAATCAACAAACGTAATAAGAAGGTAAGTATATTTCTTGTGTCCATCGGACAGTGGGTATGTCTGAGTAAAAAGCAAAATCCACAGATTAGACTAATTATGCACTTCCTGAATTCGGCAACATATCTGCACGAAACCGCCAAGTTCTAACAGACGTAAGAAATAAAATTTAAATAAATGGAAGTCGCAAACAATTCGGAGGCATGTTGATATAAAAATTTGACTATGGATGGTACTTGCGTGCCGACATTTGTATCTTTCATAAGTTGACTTTCTATAAATAGACATTTTTAAACCGGTTTTCTTTATATGTTCTCTTAGATGGGATTAAAATCGTTAGTGGATCACATCCGGCCCACAGACAGAAAGTTGAACACTAGCGTATGGTACAATAGCATGCTATGCAGTCAACGCCACTATTGTTATTCCAAGAAGACCGGGTTAGTTCACACTAAGTTGGTCAATTAGCAAGGCGTCAACACGTGTGGTTATGATTTTTTTTTTTTAACATCATTATATAATGAGTGTAGTGAACCTGCGAATACTGAAGTAGGTTTGGAAGGATTGTTTACATTACGTGCACTACGGGAGGGATATTTAATAGGTCTAACTCTTTTCCCTGTCTTTTCATATACTTCTGATTCCATTCCATAATACCCCCCCCCCGTATCCTTTTTCCCTTACGGTAATCAAGCCGTGGGCACATCCGAATAGATGAGCTTCTGTTGGCGATAATTACTGTGGTTTAGTGACAATATATTGAGTTTTTTTTTTCCTTCGTTCTCTCTCATGGTACACATTGAGACCACTAATGCAGCTAAAGGACTTTCTATCATCTTCGCTTGAAAGCCATTAGGACTACAATGCGTGAGGAATTGTCCAATTACGTTATATTTAACTCAGGAAACACAAATGATTCCCTTTCATTTCTGGATGGAGATTGTCTTGATCGTCCACCATTTAATAACCGTCAACATGTAATTACTCACACGCATGGTCCAGCTGCTCCTCTTGCTCTTATTTCAGCATGAAAGGGCTGACAATTCTTCAAGTAGTGGAATGTAACATTGCCCGGAGAACAGCAGGTTAGTAGGGCGACTTGTGAACTGAACCAAAATTAAAAGCGGCATTTTGCTTTCACTATTCTGAGGAACTAAGGCGCACTTGCAGCTATTGGCGGTTGTTGGATGGTTTGTTTGTAAGTATTAAATAGCTTGTTTAGTTTAGTTTATTAAAGTATGTTGGGTTAAATGGATAGATGACACGTAACGTCATTTACCATTGTTTATTTTGGATGGGATATTGCCATTTGATGTAGGTTAAAATTTATTGTCTTGTTTCAACCCCTTTAATATTATCATCCAGTTGTTTCTCTTAAGACTGTTAATTCAGTTAGATCATTCCCGTAACTCCCACATGCACGATAATAGATTGTTTTCAAAATAGCTTCTTTTGTTTGTTGTCTACTAAGATGGAGTCATGTTTCCTTGGCAACAATAGGTTTTTCTTGTGCACAATAATCGGTACATATTTATGCCATTTTTTTTTTTCAAGTGATTCATTAAGTAATTATGTTTGTGGATTCAGCATTCCTAATTCAAGTTGTCGCCCCTAAGTCTTGATAAAAATCATCGCCATCTAAATGCAACTAAATCTTTGGATACACGGCTGTGTCATTAGCTATGAATTACTGTTAATGTAAAAAAAAAAAAAAAAATACTGAGAAGGCTGACTGCAATTTAAAAGCTGCTGCTACTGTTTTAGAATTTCGGAAAGACGTTTATGTTCGTAACAAAGGAGCCATATTGAAAGTGAAGTTACTAAATGCCTCATTACACCAAAGTAACTGTATTCACTATTCTTTTAAATATTGTTTTTATTAAGTAATTCTTATAGATAGGCTTATACGTTGGTAACACACATGGCGATCAAATTATTTAAGGAATTTACAACGTATACTGGAATATTAATTTAAAAAAGAATTTAATAAATACCTCCTATATTTCGGCAACGTCACATTGTCATCTTCATGGGAACATACAACGTTGTATAGGAGGTATTTGTTAAAGTTTTTTTTAATTAATATTCCAGTATAAGGAATTTACAACACACGTTGTAAATTCCTTAAATAATTTAATAGTCATATTTTTATTAAGATAGATAAGAATATCAATAAATTACGAAATCTAACATGTTATAATTGCCTCTCAGCATCCTCTAACAACTTGTAAAGGAATTAACTTTATAGCGGATTTAGAATCTAAGGACAGAGTCGCTATATAGGGAAAAAAATATATATGCATAAATAACTTAATAGGATCTAAACTAATACATTTACTATTTTTTTAAATTGATTTACGGTATTATTTAATTTGGCCCGGTTGTTTAAAATTTCTTCCCTCTACAACCATGAGAATGTGGATTCGAATCTCACTAATGGCATGCACGTTTGTGAAAGTTGTTAATAGCAGTTTTATTTCGTCGGCCACCACAACCCTGCTTTACTGAAGGTTTGGACAATAGACTGTGATTCTCGAATTATGTAACGCTTAACCCAACCCGTGATAGAAATGTACTATAGGTTATTAGATATATGAAGAGCCAAAGACTTAAACAAGTACTATAGGTTATTACATAAAAATACTTTTACGTATGAACAAAAACAGATAATTACAAACGTACTTCAGTGAGTCAGGTTATTATTGACTATCTCTGCCTGTAAGTAGTGATTTCTATGTGGATGAGTATACCTTGTAAAAATATTTTTGTAAATTATTATCCCCCAAGACAAACGCACTGTTTAATGCAATTAAAATTGATGTTGATTATTTGTGAGTTATATGTGTTCATTGCGAGCAATTTTGCATTATCCTAGTGCCAGAGAATAGAAAATATGGTGAAAGATTACTGTGCTGGATGAAAAAAACTGTTATAATTTGCGAATGATTGATTCCAAGCCGTCAAGGGCAACACTATGCCAACTTTAATCTGTTTGATATTTTGCGACCTATGACCCAACATTCTTAACATGCTTGATAACCGTACAGGGGACAATCATGATCAATTTCATATTAATAAGATATAAAATGTCTAAAATATAAGCTGGGATGGAAGGGTGGAGAAGCGTAGCTCTCCGACTCATATGTCAACCTCCCTTTCTCGTGGTCCATCCTGTTCTAATAGTACAAACGAGGCACTGGAAATTCAGGAAAAGGGAACACATAACGAAAATTGCAATGAGGTGTGAGAAGCACTGCACAAAAAAAAAAAAAAAAAAAAAAAAAAAAAAACCTTGATAAACAACTAAACCAAGCTAACATAAAGATATGTATAGTAACAGAAACAAATAAAAAACAAAAAAGGTACAAAAAAAAAAGAAACAACTATATACAAATCTGCAGTGGGGTAAAAAAAAAGAAGAAAGAGCAGACGCAGGTATAATGATTATGGTACATAAATCCCTAAAGAACAATATTGTATATTACAACTATTTGAATGAAAAACTAATAGAAATTAGATTCAAGACATTAAGAGACCACACAGTAATATACATATGAAGACAGTAATATATTTTATAAAGAATTACAGAATGCCATACTCGGTTTTGTTTCTTTTATCTATTTACTATTAGCAGGAGATTTAAATGCCAGAATAGGGGGGGGGGGGATACAAAACAAACATAGGTAAATTTGCCGAAGATACATGTAATCAAAATGATCACAATCTGCGAGATTTTGTCATTTATAATAATATGAGAATGATGAATTCAGTGTTTAAACACAAGGAAATGCATACATATACTTGGTTAGCCAGAGGATACAAATCAGTAATTGACTACATTATCACATATTTTAAATTAGCAGAGTTAATTTTAGACGTAAGAGCATATCGAGGCTTTGAATTAAACTCTGATCATTATATGGTATCAGAAAAAATTCGATTTAAATCAAAGTAGCTAAAAATACATAAAATTGAAAATTCTTATCAAGCGAGTTACAAGATTTCTTCATTACAGGTTCCCCTGTTAATGTTTTTGATATGTTAAACAACAATATCAAAAATGCACGAACTTAAAAACAGAAACCACAAATGAATCAAGTGACATAGAAGAGGAATGGGAAAATTCGAAACAAATTCTCACAAAAGGATTAGAAAAAGAGAACTACGAGACTGAACAAAGAAATAGAAAATATAATAAGAACAAAAAAGGACAGTTACCAGAAATGGCTAAATTCCAAAACAATAGAAGCAGAAATGGAGTATAAAAGAAACAGTGCAATTGAAAAAAGGTTATATTTAAGCCATAAACCAAAACCTATTAAGTAATAAAAGAAAAGATAAAAATACGAACACTAGATTTAGAAAAATGGGTGACCTATTTCCAAAATCTCTGGACAGATGAGAACAATGAAATAAAATTTTATAAATCAAAAAATTGCATAACAGAAAATCACAATAAAGAAGATGTAAAATAGGAAAACACCAGGAGAAGACAATATAAATATAGAATTATACAAAAATGCAGGTGAAAAATTTCATAAAAGACTAATGAAAATTTTTAATATGGTTTGGATATCTGGAAAAACTCATAACTCTTGAAAAAAAGCACTCGTTATCCCATTGTATAAAGAAGGAAATAAGACGATTGCAGTAACTATAGGAGAATTAGTCTACTAAATACAGGATATTAAATATATGCAGGAATATTAAAAGAGAAGCTAAGCAGTATTTTAGAGGAAAAACTACTAAAAGAACAAAACGGTTTCTGGAAAGGCCGATCCCGCAATAGATCCAAATTGTACTCTAAAATTATTAGTAGAAAAGAGAAGAGAATTAAAAAAAAACGTGCCTTTATTGATTATGAAAAAAGCTTTTGACAAAAATTGTTTAAAATATTAATTGATTTAAACATACCAAACCAACTTTTACAATCCATTCAAGAAATAAATACAGGAAATAAAATAGCAGTTAAATTAGAACATATCTCAGAATGGAAAGATATATCAGAGGAGTACGACAAGGATGTACCCTCTCACCTCTGATTTTCAATATATATATATATATATATATATATACACACATATAAAATTTTAACAATCCGGAAACAGTATATCCCATTTGGTATATAAATAACCCCACAAATGAAGATAGATACACTGCTACTTGGTTACATCAGAAGATGATTTACAAAGATCATTATAAATGATATATCAAATATAATATGACAATATCTAAAGAAAAAACAAAAATAATATCATTCAAAGGCGAAAACCCAATAAGAAGTAAAATCGTGATAGATAATAAAATATTAGAACAAGTAAATACTTTCAAATACTTGGGATGCGATCTACCATACGAAGATGAAAAAGACATTGACAAAGTTTGATATTTTAGTGTCTAACTAAATGGCATAATAAATAATATATTTAAGCCATCCCTAATACAAAAACACACTAGAATCAGACTATACAATGTCTTGTCAAAACCAACTTTACTATACGGATGCGAAACATAAACCATAAAAAAGGAAAGATGAAAAATGAATTCAAACAGCAGAAATGAAGTTCCTCAGAAAAACAACTGGATATACCAAGTGGGACCACAAAACAAATGAAGAAATTTTACAAACCCTGAATATTCATGAAATCAATTAATTACTACTTAAGACAAATTTAACAAAAATGGATAGAACATTTAAATCGAATGGACAACAGCAGACTACCAAAAATATTATACAGATACAAAATAAGTGCAAAAAGAAGAATCGGAAGACAAAGAAAGAGATGGCATGAGACCGGAACAGGCCAAAAAATCCATGTTAGGAAGAAGATATAAGCCCTACCTCTCGCCAACGCATTTTGCATTTCCTAAAAAAAATTTCTGTGTTTACAGCACAACTAAATAACTATTTAGCATGAAATTCATCGATATCAATAATTGCGTTTTTCTACTGGGCTGATTCTAGTGAGCGTTAACTAGAACCTTTCACTAAGTTCTGCAGTTCGCTATTTTCCAAAGCATTAATCTTCAGATTACAAGATTTGTTCCGTACAATTACAGCCATCTTATTACACGAATCATGCCAATCATTGATGAGCAGTGAACATTCTTTATACCTCAGTGGTCTTTAGAGTATATTATTCTATTTCATCCATACCACAATATTTTTTTCATAATAAAGAGATTAGTACAGTAACCGAGTGTAGCCGTGACATTAGAGCTCAATACCCTTGGAGGGTAATGGATGGCGATGCTGTAGCCAATGAAGTTCTAACTGAGGCTCGGCTATTGCTGTTCCCCTCTTGCCATGATCAGAGCTTTAATAGCTCAATAATACCTTATCCCTACGCCGTCCTCTAAGCATTCTTGCTTTGCCCCTTTAAGCCAGTCCTTATAAGGATAAGGATGAGATTTGAGCCGTGATATTAAGATTCGAGGAAAAAGGGAGGGATTCCGGAGGGCAACAGATGGCAGTGCTGTAGCCAATGAAGTTTTAATTGAGGCTCGGCTATTGCTGTTACCTCGCCATGACCAGAGCTTATAATTCAATAACACTCTATGCATACATTTTCTCCTACAGATAACAGGGAATATGAAAAGCATTCTTGCTTCACCCATGATATTACATGTTTTATTTATAAATTGTTATGTTATAATCTTTAAAGTATATATTTGTATGTATACATATGACTCGCCTAACGAATACGTTTTTTTTTTATATTACAATCATTTTTACGAGATAAACTGTTTAAAGAAAAAGTACGTTTTGATTTATGTTATTACACGCATGTCTAATATTTTAATTTTAGAATGTAAATGAATAAAAACTGACTCTATATGATTCTTATGAAGATATCACTCTGAAAGATGTATTGACTTACATGGTACATCGAAATCGTTTCAATTAAATTCCAATGTTTACAAAAAAGTCAAACGCATGTAATACTGATAGTAGGAAGAAGCAACTCAAGCGACATAAAGAAAAAAAAAAAAAACTTTACATGCGTCTCCACTGCAACAAAGAAGAGAAAAACAGAACGAATAATCATTTAGGGAAAGGACCAGGGCAATGTTCAGTTAATATAAATTAGTATAATCAGAAAGTTAGAATATTCTTTGCTTTTCATGATTGCGGCTGTATTGGCAAAGAGAAGGCAAACGTACGATATATCTGCTAATTGCGTATGTTTTACAGAGAATTTAACGAAAATAAATCCCTTATAGAAATATAATTTATATATTTTTATCATAGACTTGGAAGTAGCAGTAATTTAACTCAGTCATAAAGACTGAAGAGACCATGCATGTGTAATACCAATTAGACTTAAGAGGCTCGTATTACCTTCATTAACATCGCATCAGACTCTACTAGAGACGAGGAATATGATAGCTGTCTTAATGGAAGGCGAACCCTTGTAAGAAACACCGAACGATATGTACAGTGATGACTGATCTAAGTCTTGATATCCGATCGGAGATGATGAGAAATGCCAAATGATAGCGTGGCGAGACACTGCTCGAGGACAGCTGTCCACGGTGTCTCACCTGTCCTCTTCTTAGTGTCATTTAGTCACGTCAATCAGAAATGCAAACGAGAAAAAAAAAAACTAAACGACCTCATCTTAAAAAAATAAACTACTATTCCTTGCCACGCCTTAATTGTGATGCGGTTATTTGACTTTGGTAACTGCCGTATAATATACGAGTATTTGTCGGAGGTTCTTTGGAGATATAGGGTTCAGCAGTTAGAATACCACGAGCATTGCGCTTCCATACACTGCTCTTGTAATGTGTGGTGATTACTTCGAGGAATGTTGGAGACTGTAGGGTTGTAGTACATGGCTACGAAAAGAAGCTTCGTCTGGGTAAGTCTCTAGTTTGTAATATCTTAAGTTGAAATTATTAATATTATGAAAAATTGTACTGTTAGTTGTTTACAACACATACTTTGACAAATAAATATTTACATTCTGTATGAAATATGAGCAACAAAGGAATCAGATTTTTTCGAACAAACAAGGCTTAATATCAACTGTTTTAGGAATAATGAAAATGTACTTAAGCGTATAAAGAAAATTCCTAATGCCAACAATCGGAATAATAATAAATAAAAAAAAAACGATTCTGGCATTGGCATTCAGACTTGTACAAATAATTATCAGAAAGATGAATGAAGTCAGCGATTTCATAAGCAGTATTTTGGGAGTCGACTAAATTTAATTGTAATTACGTTGCTTGTATTGGTAACAGGGTAATCCGCATATTATGCTAACATTATGTAAGCCTTCTCAATGCGTGTGTTAAACAGATAATAAACGCTTTTCAGCTAATTACATTTGGTCCCATAGAGGTGTTATGAATGTGTAAATGCTAGTTAATAGCACACGGGATCTCCTTGGTTAATCAGAAATATAAAATATCCGAATACCAATTAATGTAAGTCTTTGTTCCATTTCAAATAACATTTACTTTGAATAAATGAAAGGGAAAAAAAAGTTGGTCTGTAAAAATCAACTTAAAGATATCGGAAATATTAACCGATTTCTTACCATTTAATTATAAAATAACTTGCATCGTATGTTTTAACAAAATAAATGAAAAAATGTATAATATTTCCAGTTCAGCAGTTACAATATTATCTTGCGTTTTCATATAACATGGTGAAATTTGTCTCATTAACAAATTTCATTCAATTACTAAAATATTTTTATGCCTAAGATTATGAAAAATATAGTGATCTATCTGTTGTTGCTGTATGTATAATTGAAAGTTAACTCTACCAGAATTTCAGCAAAATAATTTAAATTAATAGGTACACCCTTTTTAGTTGTATATAATCTATTATAAATAATTTTTTTTTTTATTAAAGAATTAACTTGGGATGAGAGAGAGAGAGGAGAATCGACCGTGAGATGCGGTGATTAATTAATACCCTTGGAGGGTAATGGATGGCAATGCCATAGCCAATGAAGTTCTAACTGAGGCTCGGCTATTGCTGTTACCCTCCTGCCATGATCAGAGCTTTAACTTTAATAGCTCAATAACACCTTATCCCTACACTGTCCTCTACAGATAACGGGGAAGATGAAAAACATTCTTGCTTCGCCCCTTTAAGCCAGTCCTTATAAGGATAAGAATTAACTTTAGTCCCAGAATGAATGAAAAAGCTTTCTGATTAATGTTTCTTCCAAAGATTTGCAAGAATGAATATTCCGCTAATTAAGATTATAATAGGAATCATAAATAAAACGTATTTATTCAATTGAAAACTAAGACGCTATTGGCATGATAGTAGTAGTGACTTTTTGAATTATACCACTTTTAAGTAGATCCATATTTCCAGAAATTTATAGCATATTGAAAATATCTATTCTTATTCAGAAATGAAGTAATTAGATTGGTTAAACAGTGTAAGAGTAGTATGCATGAAATCATTTCCGTTTCCAGCAAAACTTTTTATAGATCTACAGGTAAGGAACTATTATTGCAAACATCCCACTGTCACGTGATAAACACCAGAGAAAGCAAAAATAGTAATAAATTATTTTGGTTTTTCAGCATAATGCAATAATGATCAAATATCCAGAATTTTCTAAACTTTTGTTCTTTTATACTGCAGTTGAAATAGCAACAAAAATAACTGTGTACGTGGAATGGAGAATCGTGAAGACAGTTCTGATATGCGTATAGAATGAGGGTTTATTTGTTTAGCGATAATTTGAGACTAATTAAATGAACAGACTTTACATACTGATAATTTATAAATTCAGGTCATTATCCTGTGTGCTATGTATTTTCCCAAATTGCGATAATTTAGTATTGCTTAATACGAACAACGGGGTCGGTAAAAATCGCCTAGTCTAAGAGCAGCACAATCACATGAGAGTAATTCCAAACTGGGAGAATTCAGTGCCAAAGAAATTAATTATTTTTGGTGTAATTTGGAGCAACGAACGAAACATGAAAAGACCGCTGGAATTTCGCAGTGACCATAATCTCGAAATAGCACAAAATGACCAGCCACGCAAATATAAAGGACCTTGGACAAATATAAAGCATCTTATATTAAATATTTGATGCCCTGGGATAGAGCATCAAACAACCGATATGTTAATTTATATTAGCACGTGAGCTATAAAAATTCTTTGCCTCCTTGTGTGTCTCAAATTGCACCGTTGGAGATTTAAAGATAGCATCACTAAGATATACCCTTGTAGAAACTGTTAATTACAGTTTCTCAAAAATTAGAGGAAAAAAAAAACATATCTCCAGTTTGAATATACTCAACACTTGTGGCACCGCTAATAGTCATAAAAACAGATAATTCTGGAAAGAGAGAGAGAGCCATCCTAACACCAGTTGTTTTTCAGTCTCGTTCAAGTATTTATACATGTAATATAAAAGAATTTCTTCTGTCGAAAACTGGTTTTGAAAATACAAGTTCTATTTGTGATATTCTTCTTTTTGGTGCGAATTTTAACATTTTTGCTGTACTTTGGTTTTAATATAATGGTTAAAGCAAAACGTCCTTGGAAATCTACAGTTATATGGAAATAGCCTTCACAACACCGATATCAAATATGTTTATTAAAAAAAAAGAAAACTCGTTTTATTTTAGTGTTGGTATGATTTGTTGCTTGTTCTTAATAAACAAATGTATTATCTATTTTCTTGTTAGTTTTACTCACTCAAGAAACTGCCGTATTTTATATTTGCTATCATAGAAGATAGTACAACGTGGTAGCAGATCTAGACGTTTAAAAAAAAACAATTTTCTTAAATATTATTAGAGAAGTAGATTCTGCATGTTTAATTTCATTGTGTAATTAAAACGCATACAGATAGGCGAGTTTGAAACTTATCTAAAAGTGGAATTACAGCGCTTGTTAGATTCTTTTCTCATCTTAATCTCGGAACTGAGTTGACACGTTAGTCAACTTTTACTTCCTATGAAGGAATAAGCTTAAAATTGGATTTAGAGTCATCCCACCACCCGGACATTTAAGAAACCGTACAGTGACATATTAATGCACAGAATTATCTTCTCCCATATCCTCATTATTTACATGAACTCACCAGGAAGTAGCTGGACAGAAAAAAATAAATAAAAAATTAAAAAATTCCCTTCACTGTTGCAGCCTTTCAGTCCTCACTAACAGACCTGACAACACAATGAAATTAATTTAGATATCAGATGCATTACAGATATTTTCGGCACTAAATTCATCTTAGATTTCTCGTAATACCTGTAAGCTTCATGTAACACGCAGTTTAATTACATATTACTACTTATCGTGGACATAGCATTTAAGAAATGAAAAATACTATTTTAAATGTTCAGATTAAAACGAATTTAATTTCATTGTGTTATAATGGATTTAATAGAGCCTCCGTAGCTCAGTCGGTATAGACCAGTGATGGCGAACCTATGACACGCGTGTCAGCACTGACACACTTGAGGGTTTCAGGTGACATCTTGGATGTTGAAAGATATTCGTATTCTGATGAAAAAACTGCGATAAATCGTGAAAGATCGCTCTCTGTTAAGGCGAAGGTAGGTTTTGGTTCATTGAAAGAATTATATTTTGTAGTTAGCCTATTTCTATTTTATTTTGTAACTAGCCTATAAACAACGAGCGCTTTAAGTTTAAGTTTTCTTTCTTAATCATTATACTTTCTGCATAGTCATATGATATTATAAAAACTTATAAAAATTATTATCAATATTATACGATACAAACTTATAAATACGTGCTTTATATATTATAAACTTGAAGTTTTCATTTGACTTTAGTGTGAAATTCGTTCATGCATGCATTCCAAGTCTCTCGACTGAGTAATACAAGTTCTAAGCATATTTAAAACTACTTTAACAGAAAATGTAATTCGCAACATTAAATATTGAATTTATCTGAGTAAATAATTAAAACATTTTTATAGCTGCAATAAATTCAGTACATTTTGTTAAATAATGCAAATAGTAACAACTTACGATGACGTCGCAACAAAACCTACTAAATAGCTGCTATTTAGTAGCACGATAGAGAGTAAAACGTAACGGTAATAAATCTGGCAACCCTGCTGAAAGAAGTATTGTTGTCTTGCATGGTCTGCCACTTATTTTCGATTCATTTCGAGTAATTGTTAGTTCTTATTAATTATTACTGCTGTATATAATTGTGCTCTTTTTTTAATTTGTGAACCCTTTTACAATGGCAGCTAACGCTAATAAAAAACTAAAATTATCACAGAAAGGAAGTGGAAGAAATTTCCAAGATGCCTGGACTGAACAATATGGTGTTATTGATAGAGGCGATAAAGTTTTCTGTAAACTGTGTGGTGAGCCATCTGTGAGTAGAACTTGGAATGTAAGAAGGCATTTTGAAACTAAGCACAAATGACTCCTAGAAAAAGCTTTCGAAGAACGCAAAGAATACATATCACAATCAGGGACTTTAATTAAATTTGTTTCAGGACCTTCAAATTTAGTATCCGCAAGTTACAGTATTTCACGTACTATTGTTGAACATGGGAAACCACTTAAGCTTTCGTAAAGTGTGCACCATTTTTATTTGAGGACTTTCATAATAAGGAAGCTATTGTAAAGCGCATGAAGGAGTTATCATTAAGCAGGAGTACTATTAAAGACAGAGTTATATCAATGAATGCTACTATAGAAAATCAAATACAACAAGATTTGAACTCATGCCATTGTTTTTCCATTTGTCACGACGAAACTACAGATATTACGTCATCAGCTCGAATGGCTATTATTGCAAGGTATGTTCACGGTGATTCTATGCACGAGGAATTGATAAAGTTAGGAAGTTACCTCAAAACACGACAGGTAAAGACCTATGCGACTGTGTTGTTAAAAAGTGTTCCGTGAGAAACAGATAGATTTATCGAAAATATTTTCGATTACAACTGATGGCGCGCCTAATATGGTTGGCCGTAATGTCGGTTTTATAAAACAATTTACAGAATATGTTGGTCATTTCCCTGGTTTGTTTCCATTGTATTATACACCAGGAGACACTGTGTGAGAAATCAGGCTTAAAGGATTTGGATGATGTGATGAGAATTGTGACAAAGGTAACTAATTTTATTGCTGCTAGGGCTTTAAACAAACGAGAATTTAATTCACTTTTAAGCGAAGTTGAATCAGTGTACAATAGTCTATTAATGTACAATAATATTCGATGGTTGAGTCGTGGCCAAGTAATTGAATACGAAGGGCATGGAGCACGAATTTTCTCAGTTGAACGATTCTGCTTGGCTCAGTAAGCTGATGTTTTTCACAGATTTTTAATTACACCTGCACGAACTTAATATATACAATTGCAAGGTTTCCGAAAATCTGTCGATGTTATGTTTGGCACTATCAAGAGCTTTGAGAATAAACTCAAAATTTTTCAACGTGATTTGGGAAATACTAAAAATTGTTACTTTCTAAGAGTGAAAATTATTTTTAACGAAACCAGCCCCCAAAATCGTGAACAACATATCAGCCAATTTATCGAAGTTTTGAAGTCAGTAACTGAGCAGTTTTCTTCTAGATTGGAGCAATTTCGAATGTTGGAACAAACAATCCAATTCATAAAGTATCCTGATGAAACAGAATCCATGGATCTTAAATTAGATGCCTTTGAGTGGTTGGATTTAAAAGATCTAGAAGTGCAACTAGCCGACTTCCAGTGTATACCTATCTGGAAAGAAAGTTTATTGCTCTTAGAAATGAATTAGAAGAACTTGAGCGGGAACGTCTGCATGATATCTCGTGTAAAAATTCAGACGGTGAAATTCTAAGCGTGTGGAATAGCCTTCCCGAAAACTTTCATGCTCTTAAAATCATTGCTAAAGCTCTTCTAGCAATTTTCTCTTCTACATACTCTTGTGAAACTCTATTTTCTGCCTTAAATAATATCAAATCGAAAGGGAGAAATAGATTGAGCAATGATTTGAGCGCTGCCTATGTAGCATTAAAATGTACACACTACAACCCTCCCTTCTATAAAGCAACTTTCTACCAGTACTCGGCAACAGAAAAGTCATTAAATGTAATGAAAGTTTGTAATTTCACTTTATTAAATTAATTGTATAATATGAATTCATGGATTTTATATCAATGTCCTATTAAATAAATAGCCTAATATGATATGTATAAGTCACCATCTATGATTATGTAGTTAAATTTATAACGCACGTATGCAAGTGGCACATCAACAACGTCAATATTAAAAAAAAAAAATGTTTGACACACCTGGGTAAAAAGGTTCGCCATCACTGGTATAGACGAAATCCTTTGGTCGGAAAGACCTGAGTTCGATTCCTGCTAATGACGTGAGGAACCTTTATGTAGTCTTTTTTGACGAAAGGTGAGTTAACCAGTGTCATACGGAGGTGAGGGATTTTTTCACCCGGAAACTCGGATTTTTCGTCCCTAAGAACACACACGGATTTAGTCATAAGATACATACTTAATCCCTCATTAGGAGGGCTCAACCCCGTCCTAAGGGACGGGGAAGGAAAGGGGGGAACTCTACACGAAATAGATGGAGTTAATTTGAATTTTTCGCAGTCGAACATTCAAATTTGTGTTCTAGAATGGAAGATAATATGAGGAACTGAAATTCTTAGCTTAGTATTTTATTATGTATATATATTCTTAGTCAAATTTGGAAGCTTCCACCAAACGAGCCGAGTTTTTTCTTATTCCAAAGTCTTAGAATGGAAGACACCGAAAACGACTCGGACAAGTTAATGGAAATGAGCAGAATAAGGAAAAGAAAAAAATAATGAAAATAAATACGAATATTTGGAACGTCCAAAGTATTCGTCACAAATATCAAGATCTGGTCAAAATTAGGAGAAAGAAATATAAAAGGGGTTCAGGTTAAACAAATGATTACAACTATATCTAGTCAAAAATGAAGGAGAAAAAGCAGGGGTAGTAATTTTTATTCATAAATCAATCAAAAGAAAAACACGATAAATAATGGAGCGAGAGCGGGAGCTAAGACTACAAATAAATCGTGGCTTCCTGACTATTATTGTGAGTCGATGGCTTCTACTCAGATTTACAAAAAAATAAAATAAACCTGAGCTGACCATTTATTAATAATGGAAGGTTTCAATGCCAGAGTAAGGAACATCCCACTTTGTACAGACAGTGAAGCCACATACATTCAAAATAAATACAGACGTGTAAAATTTTCTAATGTAACAACTGAAAAATTAACCACTTTTTACGCTTGAAAAAAAAAAAAAAAGATGCATAAGTGAATTCATGGCAAAAAAGAAACCTGGAAAGTATAATAGACTATGTAATTGCTAATAGGAAAATAGCTAACACGATACTTGATAACAAGATATTCAAAAGTGGAATGAGATCATTATCTATTACAACGAAAAATTGAGAATGCCTGAAGATGGTTTAAAATTAGTCAATTCAAAGCGATGAAAAAAATTCTAATAATTCAGAGTTCAACTGATGGATGACCAGCCTATTAATTATCCCTATTTGAAAAGAATAAATGACAAACTAGATCTAATAAAATAAAATGGTATAGAAATAATTGAAACCCTTAATAAGGGCAGTAACAGAAGACGCTTTGGAACAAAAATGAAAGAGGAATTATACCAGTTTTACGAGTAGTTTCATTTCTAACTACAAACTGCCCCAAAAAATAACATTGCATTATATCAAAGTACATCAGTAAAATCTCCCTGGAGAAGAAGGAATAAATGTAGAACTTATTAAACATGATCATACCGAAGTTAAACATTCCAGATAAGCTGCTCTCAAAAATAACATGTGTGGAAACAATCAAATAGATGTAAGAATGATTGAAAAAAGTTACAGGATGGAAATAAACAGCAGTCCGTAAAGAATATCCAATGTTACCTCATTAAACATCTGTATAGAAGAAAAATATAAAGCTAGCATTTAAACCGAATCAATCTTGGACTTAATCTTCACACTTATGATTATTTAGTCATTTGCAAACCAAAGGATATTAAGATTAACTCCAGACATCAATATTTTCCTTAATCGCAAATATCGACAGACAAAATAAAAATCATGGCTTTTAAAGGACCATCTCCAATCAGAAATAAAATCGTCATTGAAAATAAAATTTTAGGACAAATTAACTGCTTCACATATCTTGGACGTGTTGTATCATCTACGAAAGAAGATAACATTGATATCAAAATTTTAAACCTCCTCAAGATAATAGTAATAATCAATAATATTTTCAAATCTAACCAAGTTAAAAAGAAGAGTTTATAAACTTCAGGCAAAACCTTTTGTAATATATGGAAGTAAATTCTGTGTCATAAAAACTGCAGGAGAAAAAAAAAATACAAACCAGAGAAATGATATTTCTGCGAACTACAGCAGGCTATAATATATGGGACAAATTAAAATAAAAGCACAGAATATGTAAAGAACTAAAAACGGATTCAGTGTTGGACAAAATATACTAATACAGAAAGAAGTAGACTGAAGCATGTTGAAAGAATAGACAATTCTAGACTATCCAACTTCCTCCCCCCCAAAAAAGATACTGCTCAGTCGAAGGACACATAGAGCTCCAAGAAGAAAAAGATGTAATGAGGCTGGAACAAGCCACTAGGAGTAAATAGCTGGATTGATGATGAATATATATATACACACACACACATGCATGCATCATTATCTTATGAATATTTTATAATTAATAAATGGATAGGATAGAATTTAATTGCTTTTACCTTTTTTTGTCACAACTTCTTCATCGAAACAATGAAGAAGTTAAATTTCTTGATCAAAAGGTTTTGAGATATGCTCTCTATATATATATACACACACACACAGTGAATGAGCAAAGGATTAGATGGTCTGAAAATCCCGCTCCAAAGACAAAACATGATACATTTATCAAGCCTCTTCGGCCCTCCAAAATCAGCAAGGTGACGGTTGCACATTAGTTGATATAATTCATCTGCCGCCTAAAGACACATGGAGATTCGAACCTAGAGCTGGGGAAGCTGGTACGCTTGTTTATTTAAGCTAGCTCTTATTATAACGGATTTTCCCACAAATCCATTATAATAACAGCTACATACCGTTTCCTGATGAAAAAGAGAAATATTTCGAGCAAGTTAGTAATAGATTTCCCATGTAGAAGTAACTGAAATAGATCCCAGTTCTTTTGAGCAGTATAATCAATTACATACTTGCTCGGACAACACAAAGTATCAGTTAATCTTCCCAAGAGCCGATATTGGCTGTGACCACAATGTGGTCATTGCTACCGTGAATATAAAATTAAAACAAATAAGTAAAAGGCAAAGAAAACTATAGTATTGAGACGTTGGAATCACCTCATATCAGAGAACAATATAAATCCCACATTACTATTCACAAGTACTGAAAATGAATACAAACTGTTTTCCAAAGCAGCTGCCACCCTAATAGGAAAATCTCACAGGATAATTAAACCCTCGATCACAGAAGACATTTTATTTTATAACTGTGATCAAAGGAGGACCTTAAAATCCAGTATAAACTAGGATAACGATAGCAGGGGAAAATATAAAAAAAACTAAAACAAAATTAAAACAGCTAAAACTAATTGGATTCTGAACGAATGTGGAAAGATTGAAGAGGAACTACAAAGAAACAACCCTAGAAATGCTTTCCAAATGAAAATAGATTAACAAAACCCTTCACTAATTGGTCAATTGAGGATGAAACTGGCAGACTTTCGATCGGAAAGGAAAAAAAATCTTACAGCGTTGGCGGGAGGTAATTAATTAATAAGCCTTAATAATCAAATCTTTGAAGACAATATTTTAAGAGAAGTAGAAACAGCAGTTAATTCGTTGAAGATGGGGAAAATCTCCAGGCATACACGGAATAACTTCAGAACTACTACAAGCAGGGAGGGAGGGGGGGGGGCATCATATATGCCCTGCTCAAAATTTGTCAGAATGTGTGGAACAATGAATAATGGCCTAAAGATTGGTGCACTCCAAAAACAGGGAATAGTTCTATAATTGCTACATTTTGTACTATCAGTTTAATCAGTCATCCAAGCCAAAATATTCCTAAACATCTTACTCTCTAGTATTGAGAGGAAAAGAGAAAGTACACTTTCAGAGAATCAAGCAGGATTCCGTAAACACAAGAGTACAATAGATCATTTATTTACAATAAATCTCATTGGAGAAAATTATATTGACCATAATAAAATACTATGTCACAATTTTATACAAATAGAAGGCCTTCGATTCAGTATGGCAAGAGGCGTTGTGGAGAATACTGAACCAGTATGAATAGATAAAATAGTACGCCTAATTAAAACTCTTTGCCGTTTCCTCAGAAATGTTAATAGAAATCAGTGAGCAAGCCTTTAAAAATGGAAAGAGGTGTACGTCAAAGCTGCATACTTGCCGCGATGCTTTTTAACTTTATTTGGAATATATAATAAAGTTAGAGCTTTGGTGGCAAAAAAAAAAAAAAAAAAAAATCGATAATCTCAAATTCGCCGATGACATTGACTTAATAGGATAGAATGAACATCAGTTACAAGAATTAACAGACAGAGTTTCTAAGGCACTTGGT